>NC_056728.1:304707362-304749862 GCF_019279795.1 Protopterus annectens
CACATTATGAAGGCTAGTGTTCCTCATTTTGGAAATAGAAGGTTGAGAGCTATGGGAGTGTGTTTCCATGCAACTGGCTGTGGGAATATTACCACAGCTGTTCCACATGCAATCAGCTGGTGGGGGACTGCAACTCATGCAGAAGCCATCAGCTGATCATGAGCATCACTTACAAAACACAAGCTGCTGCCTAAGCAAAGCAGGTGTACTTCTCTACATCCACCAGAGAGGGAGTGAGAGAGATAGACAGGAAGGGGGTGGGAGAGTAAAGCCTAAGCATATTTGTGTCACACACTTGCCAGTACGGGGTTTCAACCCCCTGCCTGACTATGTATTGCTTTCACATCTATGTAGTTATTGCATGCACCACAGAGCTTACATGTTGGGGACCTGGGGTCTATATTATAAGCATGAAACCCAAAATAGGTGAACGCCAAAAGAGCAACACATAAACGTCAATCTACAAAAGAGCAAAGGACAGAAATGCCGAAATGCACAAACACGAACACATTCCCAGAAGCAACAGTGCCATACACGTAAGTAAACCCAATGTAAACAAACACAACACAAAACACTTTTATTAACGTTTTTGCAGGGGGGCAAGCCCCCCCTTCACCACCAACACACCCCTACTTATATATACCAACTCCGAGACCACTCTATAGTGGGGAAAAGGATATATTTCCTCATCCCCACAAATCTCTGCTAGCCAGGGAAATCCGCTCAGTGTTGTGTCTTTCGGCATTTCTGTCCTTCACTCTTTTTGTACATCGACGGTTATGTGTTGATCATATTGGGTTTGCCTAATTCATCTTTCATCTTTCGTCTTTCTAATGTAGACCCAGGACCTGTCCAAAGGTATATTTGATGGTGAGTGACATCTGCAACAGTGATAAAGAAGGGATAAGGTAGGTGTAAGTACATGTGCTTGTCCACATGAACTGGTGTCAAGGTCGACACAGCCACACTCTCTCAGGGACTCATGCACATTATCACAGTTGGCAGGGTCAGGATTAGACTTCCTACCTAGCTGCCACAATACAGTAATACGCAGGTATCACATGCACCACAGGGGTTATCAGGATGATATATGGACAAAGGATATGTCAGGGTGTCTGACATCAGAAGGCATGCTTCAGTAGGCCAATGGGAGATGTAGTGAGTGTGAATGGTGTCCAAATCATTATACTCCACACACACACACACACACACAGGTTGCCAGTACTGACATGCATGGGTGCATTGCTTCACAGGTGTGTAGTGTTTGACTGTGCCAGAAGGCTGTACAAGGTTAGGTAAAGGGTATACCTTGGCATCAGGCCACATGTCAATGGTCTGCAGTTTGGCTCAGGGCTGTAGTATCTGGATTGGCCCACACAGGTGGGTATTGTATTCACCATCCAGTCATCTGGGTTACTATTGTGGGTGGCCAGTGCTGTGCAATGCTTGCCATGTATGTGTTCTATAGTCCATGACATGGATGGTGTCTGGGATGTGCACACATTCCACATGCATGTTCTGTGACATGTGGAAGTGTACCTGGGGTGTCTGGGGCATGTTGTATAAACAGATTGTTATCTTCAGATGTGCCATTCCTGGACACCAGGCTGACCCTGCACCGACATTGACAGCATGATACAGGTATTCCCTGGTGTTAGTGGCATCTGTGCATACACGGCATGTGTATAAGGCATGGTATGTTCTTTGTGGGTGACATTTGTTGGCACTACACTTGTTGCAGGCATCCAGTGGTGAACATAGGGAAGGAGCAATGTATGCAATGATTTGCCTATTGTAGGGATGCGACAGGGTGCCATGCCCTCTGTAGTCCATTGCAATCATACCATGGTTACTATCTGTGGGCAATATGCAGGTAACTACCAACATAGTGGTTGTTGCCTAGCCGAGTGTGTTCGTGTATGAAACATGGGTGGAGAGTGTTCTCTGGGTATACAAGAGTTGCCTATATTGTTCACCAAGCCCTGATGCCACATATAGGGGTATGGATTGTCTACCCCAGCCTCTTTGCTGTTTGACATCTGTTATCCTTGTAAGGTGGACAGTGTGACATATAATAGGCCCACCATGTAAGAAATATGCAAAACCCACTCCACAATGAATCCATTTGTTAGACACTCACAGCTACCTCAACACAGGATATGAATGACAAACACACACACACACACACACACACACACACACACACACTCACACACACACACACACACAAACCAAGTCTCACAGTTGCCATGTCTGGGATTAGAACTCCTACCTAACTAGTACATCACACTACACCATTACGCAGTTATAGCATGCACCACAGAGATTACTGGGCTACTCCTTCCCCAAAGGTGTATTTCAAAGTGAATAACATCAGCAGGCTTGCCAAAGTAGGGCAATGGAAGTTGTAGTGACTGTGAATGGCCTCAAAAGCATTGATCCCTACACAGACAAATGCACAAACTTTTACACTTGCCATGTCTGGGAATAGAACTCCTATCTAACTAGTATATCACTAGATAGAGTATTATGCAGTTACAGGATGCACCACCAAGATTACTGGGTTACTCTTTCCCCAAAGGTGTATTTCAAAGTGAATGACATCAGCAACCTTGCCAAGGTTGGCAATGGAAAGTGTAGTTCATAGGTTCATAGGCTGATACTAGGCTGTCAGCCCTAGGGCCTATACATGCCTAGACAAGACAATTTGGCTATGTCTTCCCACAATATTTACTTCCCTGGACCCCTGTCTAAAAGGGCTAACATGATCCCCAGGGTCAATTTCCTATCTTCCATCCAATAGTCCAGGTTCCTTTTTAAGAGGGCCAAAGAGACACTCTGCTTGACATGTATGGGCAGTCTATTCCAGAGTCTGGGGAGTCTCTGGGTCAGGAACACTTCCCTCCAGCATGTATTGTTCATTGTGATGACAAGATTTGGATCCCTGGAGCATGTGGCTGTGAGGGTTTAGAATCCTTTAAGTGTAGCATGTACAACAGCTGTGGGTTTGACATGGCATGGTGTGTTAATCAGAGATCACCTCTGAGAACACAATATGTGACAGAGTATAGCTGGATGATTTTCAAATGGTCAGCATAGGGCATCTGGTTTAGGCCTGAGATTCATTTCATGAGGTATGCAGCCTTTCTGGTTGTTGCAGATGTCTTGTGAGCTACATATATATAATGGGCCATTGTAGATTGTACTGGGTCTACTGAGAGATGACTACAGTGGGACAATGGCCTCCTTTTCTTGGATGTAAAGCCCTTAGTGGTGAGGTGTGCCACATAGGTGGGTTTCCTGACTGTTGTGGCGATGTGGTTATCAAAGGTGAGATCACTGTCCACCTGTGTCCCTAAGTCTGTTATCACACTTTAGGTGTTTAGTGTACTGCCACCTATGTGGTACTTCACAGGTACATGTCCCTTCCCAAAGGGAATAACTATATATTTCTTGGCATTGATTTTGAAGCCATGGCTCAGGCACCAAACATGTCTTTTTGTAAGGCCCTTCTGTAGAATATCCACATCATGTGGGGATGCAATATTGGCTCCCAGTGTGCAGTCATCTGCAACCTTTGTTTGCCAGAGTCCCTTACTGTTGGACTGTACATCAGAGCAGTAGATGCCAAACAAGGGCGGTGCCAAGACTGAACCCTAAGGTACTCCAACTGTCTCTTGTCTGGGGCTGCGGTTGGTGTCAACTACATTTACAGTGTGGGTTCTGTCAGTACAGCAGTTGGCAGCCCATCAGATGACATAGGGATTAATAGCCAGCTTGATACATTTATCTATGATTCCAGACTGGGGGATGGTGTCGAAGGCCTTGGCGAGGTCCAGATAGGCTGTGTGAACCACCTTACCCTCGTCCACAGCTCTGGAGATGGATTCACAGTTGTCGATCAGGTTGAGCTGACATGAACGGCCCTTCACAACCCCAACCTGGTTGGGGTCCAGTGTTTGCAGGTTGCCAATGTCTTTGTTTTAATTTCCATGATAATACATTCCATGGCCTTGCAGATCAGGCACGTCATACTGCTGGGCTGTAGTTCCCAGGATCCAAGGTGGATCCCCCCTTGTGGACTGGGATATCTGTAGCTGTGCACCACACAGTGGACATGAAGCCTGAGGTGTGGCTATGATTAGACATGGCACGTAGTTGAGGTGCCAGTTCAGTTTACAGCAAATGTAGTACACAGCCCAGGATATTGACTGGTCCAATGGCTGCTGTTGTCATAGCTGTCATAGTGTGCTTTTTACCTATGTGGCCATTATTACCAGAATCTGGCAATCTTTCCATGTTGAGATGGGCCTTTTAAGGGGTGGGAGGAGGATGCAGCTGGCACTAAATCGATCTGACAGGATAGTGGCAATATCCCTGGGAGCACTATATTTAATACCATCCTGTTGTAGCTCAGAGCAGATCTGAGCATTGGCATTTAGATTCCTCACATAGCTATGGAACGGCTTGCAGTTGTCTTTGACATCTTTGGCTATATAATGTTCATAATTAGCTTTGGTGGATGCTGTGAGGGATCTCTGCTTCTTACTGTGGCTCTTAAGGGAGTATTTTGCATCCTGGAAATTCCACCGTTTCTGCAACAGTTTCCTCCTTTTGTTGTACAGTATGTTTATGGCAGGGGGCCACCACATTGGCTTCCTTTTCTTGGTGGGGAGCATCTTGGTTCTATATTGGATGGCCCGATTCATGCACATGTGGATGTGCTCGTACAGTGCCTTCATGTAGAATTCTGCAGTCATCCTTTCAGTTCCCATCTGCATGGGTGTCATGTTAGTCACATCTGACATGTGTAGCATAACAATGGCTTTGGAGATGTGTGTTAAGGAGGTTTCCTTACTGGGGTGTGGGAGAGGGATGTTGATGTTAAGGGTGATTAGCTCATAGGCAGCCCTGACCACCAATGGGGTGACCATAGATGTGGAGCATTGATTTCCCATGTTGGTAATGACCAGGTCTAGGATATTTGAGCCCCTGGTGGGACTATGGGTTACATGATCCAGGCCATTTGGGAATTATGACTTCCAATAACCATTGGGCATGTGTTGGTACACAATTAATTTTTCAAGTTAATGGCAGGGTAGTGTAAGTCACCCAGTATTAGTGTATTTGCTTGTATCATAATATTTCACAGTATGTTTCAAAAGCTGTAGTGGGAATCATGGGGCATGGTGGGGGATCTGTTGCAAGCTATACAATTTGTAATGCAGTCTAACCTACTGTTAATTGCACTGGGGGTATTTCAGACACATTCTGTTGGGCAAGTAGCCTGGTGGTGTGAATATCCTTGGTGAATATGGACACTCCTCCACCTTTATTGTTTTGGTCCTGGTTTGGTGGCCAACAGGTATGGTGAGAGCTGTACCTGGTATTGCAGAGGTGCTTTCTGGAGCCTTGGATCAGGTCTCTGTTACTGCACAGTTATCGAAGCTTTCCAATTTTAGGTGTGCGTAGTGACTGAATGGCCAAAAAGGCATTAATTCCTATAGACACTCAACGAAACACACACAGTTCCCATGTCTGGGAATTGAACTCCTATCTAACCAGTATATCACACTACAGCATTACAGAGTTACAGCACACACCACAGAGCTTACTGGGCTATTACTTCCCCAAAGGTGTATTTCAAAGTGAATGACATCAGCAGCCCTGTCAAATAAGGAATTTGAAATTGTAGTGAGTGTGAATTGCCTAAAAAACATTGATCCCTACACAGACAAACACACACACACACACACACACACACACACACACACACACACACACACACACACACACACACACACACACACACAGTTGCTAAGTCTGGGGTTAGAATTCCTACCTAACTAGTACATCACACTACAGCATTACACAGTTATAGGATGCACCACAGAGATTACAGGGCTACTACTTCCCCAAAGATGTATTCCAAGGTGAAGACATCAGCAGGTTTGCCATAGTAGGACAATGGGGAGTGCAGTGTGTGTGTGTGTGCATGGGCCATAACCCATTCATCTAGAGGCAGACACACAACACTCAGGCACACACAGGTTTATATTCCACAGGTACGTGTATACAACTGCTAGATGACTACTGACTTGTACAGTCATGTTACACAGTTAGCACAAGCATCACAGACACTATAGTGCTGAGGGATACCAGAGGCAAATGTCTACAGTGATTGACATTTGCACATCATGTGGTTTTAGCTGATTGGATGTGTGCTGGGTGGGACAGGCCTCATGATGGGAGGCTCTTTGTCACTGTCTGTCACTCTCTTCCACACATCTATGTATGTGTAATTTTGGCCTATTATAGTGCGTTGTCCTTGGATATATGTGTGTATTCGTATCCAATGTGTGTGCAAAGCATGACTGGTGTATGCTGAGGAGCGTGTGTACTAACATCTGCAACTGTCAGATATGTATGGTCCACTGTTGTTGCCAGACATGGGCTTAAGTGTGTGAGCATGCCCAGTATGATCTTTCAGTATTTTGTTGTCTGACATGACCTTCATTTCTCTAAGTGTGGGAGCATCCCCGGTATGACCTTCTGTATTGAATGTGTAAATCCATTCCAGGTATACTGTACTCCTGTGCAGGCTTTTGTGTTCTACACCTACAGCTAGCAACCTGTTTCTGCAGGATATCTGTAGATCGGTTGACAATATCTGTAAAGTTCTTTCCAGTGGTGAGAGTCAAACCTTGCACCTTGTGGTTGAAAGGCATACACCTTAACCACTGCACCACTTGGCCTTTCAGGTTGGGGGTCAAATATGGGCAAAGGATAGTGAGTTACTGTAGGTAATTGTGTCTGTGCTGCTTCTGCTACATGGTCTTGGTGTTAGCAGAGATATTCAGACATATGTACTGTTTTACACTGTGATTTTTTTATGTCATCAAGTACTGTCAGGTATACATATTTGCTTGCAGTGATGTCCTGGAAAACACAGGGTGAATGCAGCTGTGTCCAGTATTGTGGTCAGCAGCCTACACATTCTTGCACAATCATGCCATTCTGGAGGGGAAGCTGCAGACTCTTGCTGCTGAGTCTGTGTAAATGGTTCAGCACCTTGGTACAGCGGTGGCTGGGGATCCCATGCTTGTACATATATCGACATGACAGTATGGCCATATCCTGCTGTGGCCATACCTCACAGCTGCACAGATTCACAGAGGTTACCCAAAGGCAGGGGTCATAACTCCCTTGCCCAACATTTCCTACAATTTATAAGCTCAAATGCCCTGGTTCAACTGGTCAACACTCCCACCAGTGGTGACAACATATTGGACCTGGTCATCACTAACATGGGCGACCAGTGTTCCACACCTGAGGTCAACCCCTCGCTGGTTAGATCTGACCATAAACAAATCACTTTGGATATCCACATTCTGACCCCACCCCCGTACAAGGAAACCACCATGAAAAACTTTTCAGAAGCAAACTTTATGTTACTTAAGACTGAGGTGGAAAGTTTCAAAGCCCCCATGCTGAAGGATAATGCTGTCCAAGCTGCAAAATCCATTACTAATGCATTCTACGGGCACCTACAAGAATGCATGGATCATGCCATCCCAAGCAAAACCAAGACTCACTCCTCCAAGAAAAGGAAACCAGTCTGGTTGACTCCTGCCATAAATAGGCTATACAATAGAAGGAGGAAACTAGTACAGAAAAGAGTAAAATCCCAAGAAGGGAAGACATCCCTGATCAGTATCAGCAAAAAACTACGATCCCCCATAAAATCATCCAAGGTGAGCTTTGAAAGAAACATTGCCAAGGACTCCAAAGATAACCACAAGGTATTCTTTAGCTATGTCAAGAATCTAAGTGGCAATGCTCAGATCTGCTCGGAGTTAGTGCAGAATGGCAGAAAATACACTGAACCGACCGATATCGCCAACATCCTGGCAGACAGGTTCAGTGCAAACTTCACCCCCCTCTCACCCCCAAAAGGGCCCATAACCATACCAGAAAAATGTAGACTCCCTGAAATCACAGACACTCAGGTTAAAATAGCCCTCTCCAAAGCCAAAAACACAGCATCAATGGGACCGGACGGTGTCCCAGGCTACGTACTACACAAGCTCAAAGATGAACTAACCCCTCACCTAAACACACTGTTCAGTCTCAGCCTCTCCACAGGCTACATACCCATAGAGTGGCACACAGCAACAGTTATTCCGCTACACAAAGGTGGAGCCACAGCAGACCCCGGGAACTATCGCCCTATAAGCCTGACTAGCTTGGTCTGCAAGGCTATGGAGCGCATCATCATGGAACTCATTAACAGACACATTGGGAACCTCCAAACACTGGACCCTACCCAGTTCGGTTTTGTTAAGGGCAGATCATGCCTCCTAAACCTGGTGGACTTCTTTGAGACAGTTACCAAGGCTATAGTTGAGGGAAAGGTGGTACACACAGCCTACCTAGACCTCGCTAAGGCCTTCAACACCATTCCCCATTCTGATATTATAGAAAAGCTCACCAGCCTGAACATAAACCCTACATCACAAGATGGGTTGCCAACTGGCTCATGGACAGAACCCACATGGTGAGAGATGCAGGAGCTAGGTCTGACTCTAAACTGGTTACAAGTGGCATTCCCCAGGGCTCAGTCCTAGGACCCCTCCTGTTCAGCATATACTTCTCAGAGGTACAGGAAAGCACAGGAGGACTATGGCTGACCAAGTTCGCAGACGACTGCAAACTAGGGGCTATAATTGACTTTCTGGGTGGCACAGACATCCTCCAAAAGGGTTCTCACTGAGACAGATACCTGGTGTCAAAATCATGGCCTCAAGCTAAATGCCAAAAAGTGCATAGTCATCCCCTTTGGAAAAAACAAAATACTCACAAACTACCACATAGGTGGTAGTCCCCTAAATATGGAAGATGTAATAAGGGATCTGGGGACCCAAGTAGATAGTAATCTCACCTTTGATAATCACATTGCCAAAGTGGTTAGAAAATCCTTCTACATGGCCCATCTAGTCACAAAAGGGTTAGCATCCAAATCAAAAGAGGTCATTGTGCCCCTCTACTCATCACTCATCAAACCCATCATAGAGTACAATGCCCCATTTGGGATGTACCTTACAAGACACTTGCAACAGCTGGAAAGACCACAGATGTACCTCACCAAGAGGATCACTGGCCTCAAACAGCTACCCTATGCAGCTCGACAGAAGAAACTCCAGCTGTACTCAGTTGCATACTGCCTACTCAGAGGTGATCTCTGCCTGACATACAAGGCCATGTCCAACCCAGAATTGATGGACATGCTCCATCTAAAGAAAACCTTATCCCCTCGAGCCACACGCTCTAGGGATCTAAACCTCACCACAACAATAAATAGGATGTGCTGGAGGGATAGATTCCTGACCCAGAGACTTCCCATGCTTTGGAACAAGATTCCAATCTACATTAGGCAGAGCTCCTTGCTAACACTCCTCAAAAGAAACCTTGCCGAGTGGATGGGAAACAGAAAGTTTACCCTGGGGATCACTTCAGTGGCTCTGCTGGACAGAGGCACAGGGAACTAATCTAAGGGGGCGGCGAAAGCCAACACATTCTGGCTAGGCTTATAAATGCCTTCGGGCAGATAGCCTATTACCTACCTATGAACCTATGAACCTATAATTCTGGACATTACCCCTTCACATTGTGGTTTACGAGCAGGTTTGTAGCCTCCCATTCTTGTGTTTGCAGCCAGGGATAGTATGTGCACACGGCTGTGTTTTGGACTTCACACACTCCATGCCGCCCATGCTCCTACCCCCCCCCCATTATTCTATCCTCTTCCAAACATTATGCAAACATTTTCTGATATGTTCCCTATAGTTATCACCTCATCCCAGCAGTAATTTGGTGTTTGTCCACATTTCATGCAGTAGGACATGGTGGACATGTTACTGGGATTTGTCCACATGGCCTTGCATTTGGGTTCTGTGGACTGTGTTATGTTATTTGGGAGTCCATGACATGACATACACTGGCAGTATGGGTGAGATACAGGCCTTTGGCAGAGGACTGCAGGCCATTTGGTAGTGATGCAGGCCAGCTGTAGTAGGCCATTGCATTCTGTCACTCCTACAGTCCCAGACTGCAATACATTATATTCCCCTGGGGTGACAGTGCAGGTGTGCAAGGTGTTCATGCCAATACTTTCTGTCATTATTAATCCAGTGGTGTGGATGCTGGTAGGGTGCTGCTTACAGCTAGGGACACACCTGCATGGGACACCTGTTCTGCATGCTGCATTCTTTAGCTATTGCCATACAGAGGTGGGGGTCATATTGTACTCATTCCCAACAGCAGGGATAAGACTGGAGAGGTACCTGTGGGTGATGGTGGGGTGAGCTGGATGCATGTGTGATATGGACACTACTTGCATCTGACTCACAGATATGCATGAGGCATTCCACTTATGCTGGCTTGTGCAGGGACATCAGCTGTTTCTCAATACGTCATACCTATGACCTTTGTGATCTGCCAGTGTTTGGCCAGACGACATTGGTATTCCCTACTACAATCCCAAAAATGTGCTGCTAACCTGTATGTATAATTCCAAGGGTGCATCCATTTGACAGCTACATATTATACACTTTCTGTCTCGGGTACTTCCCCCTGTGTACTGCTTGTATGTCTGGGCCCACATTCATGCCATGTCCATCTTTCAGATGGTGACACATATTACTTCCAAACATTTACTATGGCTTACTGCTGGAATGCGTTTTGCTGGGAAGCATTGTTTTTGGCACTGCAGTTGTGAGAACTTGGTCCTGTCATTGGCAGTACTGGCCAATGGCCACCAGGACAAACCTCACCATGCATACATACTGACCACTCTCACACAATATACAACACACACCAACTTAACACACACAGCCCCGCATATTGTACACATGCTACAATCTATCCTGCTACCTTGGCCAGTTCAGGTAATCTGTGCTCCACTGCTATTATACCTACACATACAAGTTACTACATTTCTACATAGGATTGGGGGGCACACCTGACTGTTACTACATTTCTACATAGGATTGGGGGGGCACACCTGACACTTGTACACATTTGCTATGACTGTACTGGTATTTCAGCTACTCCATTTCATTCTGTATTCTGACCTATCATGCTGACTAGAGGCATATCAGTGTACTACACGTCTTAGGTTTGATTGACCTACATTTCAGTTTCTGACTTCTTACCCTTCAGAACTAACATCCCACTGCCTGACCTGTTGTAGTCTGTCTGTGTAGGTCTGGAGGGGGGCTGTTCACCATAGCCATCACTCAGAGGCCTTAGCACAGCATTTGTTTGTGTTTGTCTATGCCTGTCCTGCTGGATGAGACTGTTGTTGGATATGTGAGCCTCCCTGACTGGCCACATGTGGCCCAGCACATTTTCTGCAGTGAGTTTTGTCACCTTGTCTAGTACTGGCTACTGTGGTGACACCACTATTTGTTACAGATCTCATGCTGCTACTATAGGTGTCTACTGCCTGCTGGCATCCCATTCAGCCACCTGATTCCCTTGCATGCTCACATCCATGCCATACATACAAGTAATAACACATACTACTCTATTTGGCAATTGATAGGGAGAGTGACTTACCTTGTGGCTGTGCCAGTATTGAGGATGGTGCTGGAGGGCTGACTATGTTGGATGCACATAGTACACTCCCTATACATGGTTAAGCACAGGTAGTGTCATGTTTGGCATCCCTTTTACTGTATGTGTGAGTCAGAGAAAGGTGTCATTCCCTGGGCTCCTACCATGTCAGTGTATGTGCTATGCATTGCCTCTTTGCCACAGCCTGGGCATACTGAGCACACCTCCTTCTGCCTACAGGGGCAGGTTCAGGTTGTTCCTCCTCTGTGCCACTCTGTGCCTGTACAGGCCTTGGCAATGGTGGGGGGCTGTGGTGCCCTGCCCTGTGCTGTTCCTGTGGCAGCTGTTTCCACAGGATCATATTGTGTAGCATGGAGACATATAATGACAATTTGGGTACATGTAGCTGGTGAGTACTGCAAGGCTCCACCGGATGTGTCCAGGCACCAGAACCGTGACTTGAGCATCCCAAACACATGCTCTATTATGTCTCTGGTTTGTGCGTGTGCCTCATTATGGAGTTCTTGTTCAGGTGTTTGTGCATTTCTGATGGATGTCATCAGCCATGGCTCCAGAGCGTAACCAGCATCCCCCACTAGGTGGCCATAAGGGATGTCCCCATTGGCAAATCTCTGGTACAGCTGTGTCAGATGCCAGATGTGAGAGTCGTGATAGCTTCCAGGGCAGCCAGCACACACATTCATTATAATGACCTGGGTATCGCACATGACTTGGCAGTTGATGGCAGGGAAGCCCTTGCGGTTGATGTAGACCTACCCTGCTCACCGGGTGGTGCTTTGATGCATATGTGCGTGCAGTCTATAGCACCAACTACCTCAGGGTATTCGGGTCTATATTAGATGAACAAAAGTTCATCTTAGAGAACGCTCACATGAGCAAATATCTAGGTACTCAGAACTGCAATTGTTGGGGGCAGCGCCTTCCACACACCCCCTAAATATATATTCCAACTCCGAGATCTCACTACAGTGAGGAAAGGGCAAATATTCCCATCTTCACTGTACTGCGATCTCACAATTGTGGTTTTGAGTTCCACAATATTCGCTCATATGAGCATTTGCTAAGATGAACTTTCGTTCATCTCATATAGACCGGGTATTCTGCTATTTGGTGGAAGAGACGCATATTGCTGTCCAACACCGCATGGCTGTTGTGGAAATATACGTGCTCACCGGCATGTGCTGACATGGCATCCAGGAACTGGTGGAGTACCCTGGATGCTAATGCCTGTGAGATCCCCATGATATCCCCAGTTGGCCTTTGGAAGGTACCTGTGGCTAGTATTCTTAGACCTACACATACATTGGTATCCACTGGGATGGGTTCCCCTCTTTTGGTTCTGTGTGTGAGGTGTGGCCGGCACAGTTCAACAATTTGCTGCAGGAGATCCTTGTCAGCCCTATAGTGCTCCACTATCTCCAGCTCATGGAGCCCCTGGTAGGTTACCCTCGATCTGTACACTCTTCTCCTTCCCCTTACCATGGGTTGGTCATCAGCATTCTCATCCTCACCACCCTCAGCCTCTTCCACATGTTGATTTATGATAGCTGCTGCAGCCCCTATCATTTTGTTGCTTTATTTTGGTAAAAGTTCCACGCTTGTGTACACCAGTGGTGTAGAGTTGGTGGGAAAAACCAGTGGGAAATGTGTTTGCATAGTTTATAGTGGTGTGCTGGGCTGGGCTGGGCTGCTGCTTGTATAATTGGCTGATCCTGATACATTTCACCTGCCAGCTATGCTAGTTCTCCTTGATTACCGTCCTATTGCTGTTTTCCCTTCTCATTGCATTCCTGTTTAAGCCCAGGGGCACGCCGCACAAACACAGTGCTCAGATGTGCATGGAGTGTCTATTTCCTGGTTTACTTTTTTTTTCCTTTAAAATACGGTGCATGGAGCGCACACCCGTTTAGGCAATGTAAAGAGTGCTATGCAGCCTCAGACACACACCCTTGCTTAGCTCAGCTAAGCTAAGGGCAAACCCGAGCCACAGGGCTCCAATAAGCTTACAGTATGCCTGACACACCCCTCTATGATGTCAACTAGCTCTTAGGTTTGCACCATGGACTTCCTGCACTGACACAGTTGGGCGCAGGCTAGCCATGAAGGGGGATCTAGGATTCAGTATCATTCCCCTCATTTGCATAGGATTGCCTGCTAATGCCTAGTTACAAGTCCCACATTGAACCTTCCCCCTTAGCAACCACTATTCACTGGCCATGTTGTCTTCTGCCTGCCACTGAGTATAATGGCAAAATTGTGATTTTGGATAGAATGCTGATTTCAAGTTTTTTTTTATTTTCGGCCCGATCCCGTTTGCACGCCACTGCCCTATGTTTAAACAGCCGAAATCGGCTAAAAAAAATTAAATTTATTTTTGCAACTGTTTTCCATGCCAATGGCCATATATTTGGTCCGTGGTATGGTTTCCACATTATATACACCCTTTATTTGGAGCTGTCATGGCTTAGTTTTGTAGTTTGCAGAAATGTACTCGGTTACTAACCGAGTACATTTCTGCAGACTACACTAGTCCTGCATGGCCGGCTGCCAGCTTCCTGGTTCACAAATTCACTGTATTTGCATGGTTTTCACCTGCAAATGGGGTAATTTGCATACAGAAGCTGTATCCATGCAGGAATAGTGCAGAAGTGCTCGTGCACATCCTGGGAGCTTATTCCTGGATCCTACGCAAATGAATCTTGCCTTGCTTCACAACAGTAGCCATACTATTCACTCATTTATTGACTCTAATTTTACATTAAATGCACAAAAACTTTCCACTCACTTCATTCACTTCCTAGTCATATCTGCTGTTATAGTCACTAGTTCTTTTTTAGAACAAGAAACACTTACCTGGGAATTCAATAAACTGTGTGTTAGCTTCTTATGATGCCTACATGGATTTTACATGTTAGCACAATGATCATCAGTGCTAATTGCACATTCATGCTGCTCATCATGCTTACACATACACAAGCACAGTTTTGTGGCCAGCAGCAGTGTTGCCACTAGGAAATCGTGCACAGCAGCGCAATCAAAGAACAATAAGAATTCAAGTTTGTTTACAAGCAAACCTGCTCTGTGAGATTGCATGGACAGCCTCAATAACTAGCAGGGGTGAAAATACAATAAAAGCAGTATTAACACAGTAAAGAAAAGTGTACTGAGTGCAATGTACACTTCAACATTTAGAATGAAATAATGAAGGGGGGATCAGCAAGGGCAAATACAATGAAACGTACACTAGGCAGAGAAAGTGTGCTTATGAAAACGTGCAGAGACATGAATGATAGGAAATGAAGAAAGAGGAAGATGGCATGGTAAATAAGGCAATGTCCCCAAGATAGGATATGTCAATGTATGTACTCTTCCAAGACAAGTCAGTAGCATAACATTAAGTACATATGTAGATAGCACAGTGTGCACTGCTGTTTACACCTCCTGTGTGAGTATATTATATCATCACACATGATAGTATATATGTGATGGTCACACAAGGTTACGTCAATGAAGATGAATGGTTCTGATATAAACATCTCTGACATGCTTATTGGAGAGGGCATTTATCAAGGATAGTATATCCAATAGAGGGTATGTGCATACTGTGAAGATCTGCAAAATGACTTGCTTGAATATGACTTACATGTCAACATACCTCTCAGTCCATCATGGACACGTATCTACAGATTCTGGACAAATGTAGACAGGAAAAAAAGCACAATCAGGGAGACATTTAAAATATTATGACCATTAATCTGCAGCATTGACAGAATATGTGAGTGTAACTTATTATGTATGTTCTGCAGGAACAGACATGTACAACTGTAATGATTGTCAGTAAGCAATAACAGGAATTCACAAGTTCTTCCCCAAAAATAACCACTTTTTGATGAGGTTAAGAGTGACAGTGGTATGTCTGGAGTTGAATCAGGGGAAATCCTGGGCATTTGAGAAGTTTGCATGACATATAAGCTACAATCCACACCTGCATGACTCAAACCCATGCCGTCAATGTTGCCACTGAGCTATGTATTTACTGAGTACAACACCAAAAGACATATCACACAAGCATCTAGTAGGACACCTTGAAGGGAAGTCTGAGCTGGCAAATCCTAATGGATATGCATCCCAAAGAGTAGTTCTTTATGGCTGGCAAGATGTGTGGGAGCTCACTATGCCAAATGTAATACACTTGACTAAAGCATCCCTGGCTGACACAGGTATCAGTCATATGGATAGCAGCACTTACAAACAACACAATATTATGAGTGGATTCCCTACACACATTTGGGTATTGCATGCATCTACCACATGTAATAGCAGCAGATAATATCTGAAGCATCTGCAATTAATGTTTAAATTAAGAAGAGATCTGTTATAATGAACGCTACAGCAGTATGTGAGACTGATGGCAATGCATCAGCTATGCCCATGTGCACAGAAAACACAGCAATACAAAGTCTAGTGTCAATGATTGTACATATATCAAACAATTCAAGGAGCACTACACAATCACTGTCCCCCTGACATTGCTAGTGAAAATGTTATACTGCCACGAAATCCTGCCATACATACATACATACATACATATGTGTCCATGCAAACAATTAAGTGGTAATACCGATGTGATGTACAGATATGTCCATGATGCAGTACTGTCACACTATAGCTGTACCTATATTTGTTTTGAATCATATGCGACACAGTGGAACTGTTAACACAGTCATACAACGCTACCTATTTCGCCTCATTACATCTGTTGTACATCATATGCCCATATGTTTATCAGTGGAAATATGTGGGTGAGGGCCCTGACATCATATGCAGACACATGACAAATAAGGTGGATGAGGTCTGTGCAGTACAGTTAATGACACAAGTGCTTGCAGTCACACAATGCTGCTGGGGAACACCTGTATAATCCTTGTAAATAGAAACACAATATAGCATACAATGAATTCCCCAAGGTTGCAAGCAAATCTCAACATGTCATATGTTTGTCTATATAACAGCATTACAACATGTAGATGAACCCAGGTGTACGTGCCCATGTAGTCAGTATACCGTAATATTGCTGTATATCAGATAATATTTATAGATGCTAGGAATGCGCATCTGCACTTGTGCCATACTTCATCTGTCACTGTGATGGCTTCATGGCAACTGTAGAATGTTGATATACTTCAGTACAAGAACACATGCCTTAGTAAGGCAATAATATACATAGCATTATCCAATGTCAACAGTCCTCAGGAGGCATATTACTACAGCTATTATGGAAGGAACATGTAACCAAATGGCAGTAAGGACCATTAATACAGTAGGTAATAATCACAGATTGGCATAAAATGTTGAGATACAGTACATCCACACCTCAACATAGCACATGTGGATGACAATAACAATGATATTGACATGTGCAGTGTACAGAAGGTCATACGACATTACCAGCCAAGACCACATAAAATCCTAGCTATTATTATACCATTTAAACACAAATGACTATATCTATGTGATGGAAGATAGTAGGTGTATGTACATATGTGTGCATGCATTTGATTAAATATAGATTGCATCTGTCCATATGTGACACATGCACCACCACATGACAGAATTAGCAATCACACATCCAGTGATCTGGAGGTAGCTTGCAAAGGGTCATGGAGGGGCTGAGCATCATGATGTGTGTATGCATCTTTGAGATGATAAAATTCTTTGTGTTGCAAAGAATAGATGTTATGTGGACAGACGAAAAAGAGGATGTTTGATTCAGAGAGTATTGTAAAAGGTTCTCCTGAGTGGGAGACAAATGAAAATAGATTCCAGACAACATATAATGATGGCAATATACCACCGGCCACACATACAAGTTGACTGAAGTCAGATTTAAACACCACAACTGTGTAAGTATAGAAGCTGTAGCTGTATTCCATACAATGTAAGACTAACATCACCATATATGATTGACTTTAACACTGTCAGAGTTCACTTTATAGAGGATGACATTATCAGTGTATGCAGAAAAGATGTTGGCAGGAGTGTCTGACATAGCTGTGGACTCACATCCTGGTGTAAAATTGCATCCAGACTGATAGTTGAATAAATACACACACTCAAGTTGACTGCTGTAAGATTAGAACCCCTACCTATTGAGTTACATATAATGCTAGTGCCACCCTACAACTCTGTTGTGAGCACTGTCAGAGGGCACTTTATAGAGGATGATATCATCAGTGTATGCTGAGAAGAAATTGCTGAGAGGGCCGTATGAAATTGCTTTTGAGTCATGTAGCAGTATAAAAGTATCTTCTGAACGCCACGTGAATAAGGGCAGCAAGACCTGGACTTCTACTTTTCTGACTACACACACACACACATTGACTGCTGTGAAATCAGGACCCCTACCTATCTAATTGCAGAAGCTATAGAACACAGTACTTCACACTCACACCACCACCACCACAGAAGTCTGATTTTAATAGTGTCAGAGTGCACTTTACAAAGGATGACATCACCGTAATGTCAATTGTAGCATAAACTGTTACAAGACTTGTTTGCAAAGCCAGGACTTCTGGCATGATTGTGTGAGCGCACTTTGCAAAAGTACATATAAATACATCCTCCTAACCTAGGTGAAAGAAGCAATCATGAATGCATATTGCAGAAGTAAGATAGACATGTACCTCTTTCTCAGGATGTTGTGTATATGACAAACACACACACAAACACATTTTGAAAACAGCAGCAGTGCAATTATGGAGGTATGTGCCTTCATATTTAGATGAATGTATGTCCACATTAATACATGTTACTGACAATATCAGTGGGATATGATCACAGATGACCAATGTCTGGTGTCACTATGAACCCATACCAAGTGTAACAATGCAGTTATGCTCTGTAATGCTTGAGTCTGTTTGACAATGACCCAAGTTCTGATATATCTTTTGGAAGTGCATTGCTGCAGGACACACATGAATATCAGAAAGTACATGTTCAGTGAATAACACATGTCACTGCCCTTCTCTTGTGTTTATGAATGCATTTCCATGTAGTGCAGAATTACAGCTTAGTAACTAGATTTGCATGGATGATGGCAAATTGTTATATCATGTATGATTTGAACTTCATGGATTCAACTTGAACTTATGAAGTAACAGTATCTACTAGTGCTCATTGCTAAACTGTGTGGAAATAGGGACATAGAGTAGCTGACCAGATTGGGGTTAGCTGACCAGATTGGGATTAACTGTAAAATATATCTGTTGATAGTTTCATATGTCAGGCTTACAAGATAAGTTATGGGAGAAATTGCTGCCAACTAGTATGGTGTGCATGCTGTAGTCTATATTTGACATGTCAGGGCCAAAGTTTTATTACATAAATAACTGGTGGCTCTGCATTCCTTGTTTATGCAACAGTAAGCGCTGAGCAAACCCTTTTCTCTGCTTTAAAAAAGTTAAAAATTTAATGTAGTATGCCTTCCTTTGTGTAAACAGGCTCAGTGATGATGCGCAGCCATCAGCACTCTGGACAGTACTGAGTGTGGAAAATACACTTGCTCCCTAGCTTTCTGTGTGGCACAGGGTGTACGAGCAGTGAGCTCAAGTGAGACAGCATTCAAATCCAGATGATTCACTTTTTTTCAAATGGTCTCAGTATGTCATTAGCTACGTAAATGTGATCAGGACTGCAAATGTGACAATGAATTTTTGCAGCAGATATTTTGCAATATCTGACAAACACTAGCCAGGATTTTTGCCAGGTCAAAAATGTAACAGTTCACAGATAGTAACATTTGCTGCATCTCTGATGGTTTGTTAATGCAAGGAGCATTAACAATAAAGTATTTTATTAGAAAATTTGCTACGTTCCCACAAGATTGATGTTGTTATTGTTTGTGAAACATAGTTAAAGAACAATGAGTAGAACCAATTCTGACATGGTATAAATGTTTTTACTGTAACAGACATTCTAACAAAAAATCAGGTGGAGGTGTTATGATAGGAATTAAAGATAGCTATGAGACCTGTGATTATTACATGTTCAATGATAACACCAATACTATACAATGTGTAACAGTGACAATAAAGACAACCCTGGAACATATAACAATTGTTGGAGTGTATAGACCACCAAAGTCAAGTGCAGATGACCTAGAGGAATTTGTACATTTCTTACATGAAACACAGGAGGGAAGAATAATATTAGCTGGGGACTTAAATGTACCAGAAACAGACTGGAATAATATTGATTCAATAACATTAGTAAAGAAATTATTCACAGAGTATATCAATGAACAACAAGTGCTTCAGATTGTAAAAAAAACTACCGGGAACGGAATATACTAGATACTGTTTGTGTTCCCAAAGAAATTACTGTAACTTCAAGTCAAGTTTTACCACCATTGATGTGCAGTGATCATGGGGTTATAAAGGTTAATTTGTTGCTAGATAATTCTGCCAAACTGAAATCTAAGCCAATGCAGAGAAAGTTAATTACAGATTATAGGGAGGCATAACAGTTGCTATATAAAACTAAGTGGAGTGAGGAAAAACTGCAGATGGAATGTGGAAAGTTTTGAAACAGAAATTGTTTGGGTGCAAAAAGTAAAAAATATTTTTAACATCAGGATCTAGGCACGCAACATCAGGGGGGGGGTATATTTCCATAAGAACAAGATAGCTGATTAAGGTGAGAGACAAAAAAAATATAAGAAATGGAAGAGAGGTCAAACTACAACTTTGAAAACTGAAATAAGCAACCTGGAAAAACAGATTAAGCATAGTGTTAGACAAGATCAAGAAAAATTTGAAGAAAATTTATATAAAGATATTGAGCATAATAGGAAACCTTTTTATAGATACATAAGATGTGGAAGAAGTAAAGATACACAAATTGATAAAATGTGTGCACATTCTTAAATTTATTCTCAGACACAACAGATTATAGATATATTTACAAAATCTATGCAAAACAGTTTGGCTCCACAAATGGGGTGGTAAGTTGTACTACTGACATCCCTGTAACCCCAGATACTGGAATCAAATTAGATTATATTGAAAAAGAACTGTGCAAACTGGATCCAAACAAAGTGCAGGGAGGAGACAGAATAAGTAACTTGAGAACACTTCAGCAAGAACTTACACTACCATTATATTTATTATTCACTAGGTCATATAAATATGTGAAGATTCCTCAAGATTGGAGACATGCACTTATTAAACCTGTCTTTAAGGGAAAGGGGAGTAGGACAAACCCAGAATCATATAGACCCTTAAGTCTACTTTCATGTTGTAGAAAAATAATAGAGAAGGTAATACTGGATAAGTTTTTGTCAGAACTGGATAGGTTGGGACTTGAAACTATATATCAGCATGCATATGTTGAAAATAGATCTATTACCACCTGTAACATGATGTTCTATAACAATATAATAACAGATATGAATGAAAAATTATGATAAATATGTAATAGTTGTAGGGATGGATGTCAATGCAAATAATTTGTTTTGGCCAGTATCCAATATATCTCCAAGAGAACTCATAACTGAGGCAAATGTTAAGTTGTGGGTGATTAAACACATCATAGATGTATAACATTACAGTAAGAAATGATGACAGAGGTATCTGGAATTGAACCCTTAATGTTATGGGCAAAAAAAAATCTTCAGTCAAGTGATTTATGTCAACACTTCACATAGGAAGCTATACTTGGTTACATCCAGCAGTCTACAGAACTGTCAGATTAAATGTTTTAAAGTAGTGGCTTTACTCTGCTTTAACTATGGGTTCCTATTGCTCAGCATGTTTAAGCATCATTATGTGTAGATAACTGGACTAGTATGGCCAATAGCAAAAACTCACTAAGTGTTGCCATAGGACATGAGCAGCCACAGCTTTGCTGTCCAGTGCCAAACTCTGCTCAAATGCAGAGAACAAAAAAATGAAGGCTTTTTTATGGGCCATTTTTGCCCATGTGTGTGGCATGTGATACCATTTTTTGACCAGATTAAAGGTGTGAAAATGTGGTAGACAAGAAGGTGGTGAAATGGGGGGTCAGCAGGGGGAAGAACAAAGGAGAAGCAATAAAGAAATTTGCAGGAGGGAATTAGGAAAGAACCATAGATCTCCACTTCTTCTACACAGTAATGTGCGGATGTAGAGAAAATTTGAAAAATTGGGACTGTTACCACAACATAGATGGATAACAACAACACAATGATGTTGTATAGCCAACTGAACTAAATCAAGTGTGTTGAGAAGCTACATATGTGAAGTGAAGAGCTATGTATGGGATATTTTTTTTAATAGGACAGGTGCCATTTGTTTTCTTTTAGATTTCAAAAGTAGAAGAATGTTGGGGGAGGGGAGGGACAACATAGGAATGTGATGGTAGTTGGTATGGTAGGTGAGGAGCAGGTGCAGAAAAACAGGATAAACAAGACAGACACAGGGATGTTGGATACAAAAGGTTGCAGGACACCTTGACTGAGGATAGGTAGAGGACATTAGAGGCACATGCCCATCAAGCAAGGGAACAGTGAAAATCTAATTCTCACCCTCAGAATTGTCATCACTGTCCCATTCCTCAGTTCCCTGTGAGACTGCTTGATGTGTGACTCTCTTTTCTATTTAAATGAGCAACTTTTCTAGGTGGCTATTGTGGGCACCAAGGCCAGTCTCTGTTACATCATGTACTATACCTGGCAGCTCCTATTGGGTAACATAATCACTGCCTCCACCAAAACTCAGTGAGGGTACCAATGTACCAGCAGCTGGGGCAATGCTACCTAATGTGGATGAGCCAAGTACTGCAGGGGCTGGGAGGCAGCACTGCCAGGTTGCATCACAGAGGTACTGGGTGTTGCCACAGCAGCCAGTGGAGGGTTGGCAGGCTGAGCCACAGCAGTTGGCCTACATCCTTGTGCTGAAAAGCATTTGGTTTGTTGTCAGAAAGGTATGACATCAAAACAGTGTGATTCCACTTAACCCACACAAAAAAAGAGAGAAAAGGGTGGGGTGAGACAAAAAAGGAAGAAGATTACTAGAAGCATGATATGTCGCATTCATGCTTTACTATAATAAATATCCTTATACTAGTATACTAGCTATGCTAGCTATTGAACTTTCACAGTCTGAAAAAAATGACTGTGAATTGTTACAAGTAATCCTTGGAATATGCACATATTCCATATATGCTTTAAAAGATACTACAGTTTAACTTAACAACATGCCATTAAAGCCAGTATTGCTACATTTCAAATGTAGATATAATACTTGTTGAATGTCCGGCTATATGTTACTTATGGGAATTGAACACACATAATCTGAATACAATATTATATTTGCCTAGCACAATTCCTATGAGCTTTAGAAGAAAGCATGCATGCTTGTTGTTAAAGTTAAGATGTGCATGCTGAAGTTGATACTGATCTATTGTTTCTCAATAAATTTATTACAACCAGGGCCAGGTATGCTGCATATATATCCCTTGCCTCTCTAATTCGATCTAACCTCTCAGCACGTGCCTCACTCTTCACTACCATTTCCACTGCAGCTGTAAATTAGAAAATGAAAGAACAGACATGAAAGTATTATGCATACCAGTCTTGGCTATCATTCCATTACATTTAAAGTTACTTGATCTGTATATTTACACAACTTTAGAGGTGTCAGCAGTTCTAAGCTCATCCAGCTATTGGTTAATGGTGCCTACACTCCTCTCCAGTGCATGCTATGCTGGTCACACTAGAGACAGCCTAGGTTAGACTGTTGCAAGCCTCAGCTTGTACTGAGACCCAGTATAGTCTGCCAGCAGGAGCCTATGGCTATAGCACTTCATGAGGAGTACAACAAATATTTTTCACTCCCCCACACTCCACCTCTGTGCCCTGAATTTGGCACCATCCATCCTATCTCCTGCCATGTCTGCAAAGGTCCTACAAAAACAATGGCTGTAATGTTTTCCCACCAATGTGTGATATTACGTTTTATGACCAGTGTGCAAACACATACAATCATCTCCTCTGTGCTCGCATGATGGTAAGTGAAGAGAAACATTGTCAAGCAAAGAGGAAGGGAGCTTATGCAGCAATGCTGATCTCAGACATGGCATTGATTTATGGCATATGTGCTGCTATACCTAGTCACACTTTGTCCAATGGTCAACACTGAAATGTAATGACTTGGCTTTTAAGACATGACTTTGGAAGAATCAGTGAAGTGAATTTGCATACATTTTGTTAGGACTTACACACTGCTGAAAATAATTTGTGCAATATGGAATTCAAAGCTATGTAAAAGAGAATGCATACATTTCTAGTTCGGTTATTATTTCTCACTGCCATGGAAGAAGTGCTTGCCAACAATGGTCATTACAGATATGCAGCTTAAATAGTGACTGGTGCTACACTTCAATTAGGCCTGTATGTGTGCGACATAAAAAGGTCCTGTTGTCTGCATTCTCAGGTGTGATGCAGGACTATTGTCTGAGAATATACTGGAAATTGATAGACATACATTACCTTAGTAACAGAATTTGGAGCTATGATACATAACCTCACAATACATTCTGTTTTACAATTATACTTGGGTTATAGGAGGGGAGTAGATGATTGTCAGTAAACTATTATATCCATCAGAGATATGCAACTGCAATTTTTTATTACATAATCACCATTGTCATGCTAAAGCAGTTACATACATAATACAAAAGTATGTGTATGCAAGTAATAATGATATCTTTCTGTCAATCAACCTGCGATACATAGCTATTGGTTTGTAATACTACCTTTATAATAAATTTTTTGTGAAAAACTAAAGTGAGACACCCTTACTAAAAATTGGAGGTCGGGCTCATGTATGTTGTGACTATGAACCCACTGCACTTACACTTGGTGCCACAGAGGAATCTAGGCAGCAGGTGTAGTTTCCACAGTCAGTACTATGCATAGTTCTGATGGCTGTGCATTGCCACTGAGCCTGTTTGCATGAAGGAAGGTGAACCAAATTAAAATTTTCACTTTTTTTCCTCAAGTAGTGACTCTGTGTACAGGTAGGCAATGTGCAAATGTAAAAGGCAATAGCAAAAATATATTACTTGTGTAAATACTCTTTATGACTCTTCCTCAGTAAAAATAACTACTGTGGGACTCCAACCTCACTTTACCTATGCTCAGTCTTTTTAACTCAATGTATTTACACCGTGTACCACAGAGAGAATCAAGTAACAGGTGGAATTTCTATAGTCATTACTCCATGTTGCTGACCACTATACAATGCCTCTAAGTGTGTTTGTGCTCTAGAAGGTGACTGACGTCCAGTTTTTAGTTTTAAACTGCTAACCGTGTTTGCACTATGCCATATGCCACAAACACTGAAAAAGATAAAAAAATGAATAAAAATAAAAAAGGATAAAAAACAGGGAAACAAAGGTTAAACAATTATACAGCTCTGGATTTGAGCCATCAGAGTAGTGCATGTACACAACACAGTTATGATGGGTTACCTCTCTTTGCCACAGACACAGCTTTGCAGTAGCACTCAAATAATGCTCACGCAACCAATTAACATTTCATAACCAGTAATAAATAGTTCATACAGTTGGACCTTCTCAGTTGATTGTACATGTGTACATAACATATTTAGTGGAATAAGTGATCACACATTATTTATGAATATGTTTGCAAAACTTCAGCTCTGCCTACTCTTTGTATTCTGGGAATAATTTCCTTATCTCTGCTTTACTATTAAACATGCAATCTCTAGTGCATATTCTCCAATATTTCTTTCAGGGTGTGATACAACTATGTGACAGTCAACAACAGTTTTCAGCAAAGGTAAGAAATTGTGCTATTATGCCAAGGAACTATACATGTGATATTTGGTTTTGTTTAAGAGTTCACTGCAGTTAGTTCCACACTTTGTAAGTGTATCCTCACTGACACACCCTCTTCAGTGAAAGGTGTCTGTGCATTACTGTTTTTTTTTCAGTCACAGTAATCATTTACAGGTTCAAGCCATTAGCACCTAACAGTGGTGTAGAAGCTACACCATGTTTACATCTGCTACACAAAGTCAAAAGTTTGGTATTCACCAATTCTAATGAATTCAGACCTCATTTGGATAGTCAGAGTGCTTAGAAGGCTGAATCTACACTGAAAGGTAACCATGTAGCTAGGGAACTTGAAGGGAAGGAGACTATTTTCAATCATGCGTTTTGCTCCACTTGTGGGAGTGTTGGGATAAGTACACCTTTTGTAATGCTTTTTCTATAGTGGGTATTTCAGTCATGGGCTGGGTTATTTGGTAAGCTACATAAGTATATATTACAGATGTCAGTCATGTCAGCTATTGATGGCATCGCTGGACAACTCACGCACATTCTACTTAGATACATTTACAAGCACCAGTTAGGTAGGTATCTGCCATTCTTTCGCAATCTTACACATTTATTTTTCTATTACAGTTTCAGCACTTATCTTGATAGTCCTGCAGTTACAACTATTGTCATTTGAGGTTGACTCTGTCTGATGCTAGCAGACACAGCCATTACATGGGGAAGTAAAGGTTGTGAGTGTTGCCTGACATCAATTTTTCTGTATATATGTGCACAGGATGAAAGGTGTACCCCTTAGCTGGTCAGCATTTGTGTTATCCATTGCCTCTTGACCATGGGAGGGTATGTTGTGCATTCTCAACTACACCCACACCAGATGGGGGTTCCCCTTCTGATTCCTTACCTATATGTGGATGTGGTGATCTTGCCAGTCGTGGTGGAATGTTTGCTCCTAGCCCATGATGTGCATGCTGCAGATGTTTTCACAGGATGATATTGTGTAGGATAGCACAGACTGTGATAATTTTGGCACAAGTGCTGGGATTATACTGCAAAGCCTCCCAATGTGTCTAAGCACTGAAATCATGACTTAAACAGCCCAAACACACACTCTATGATATTACTTGTTTGAGCATGTGCCTCATTATAGCATTCCTTTGTGGGTGTGTGTGCATTTCAAATGGACATAATCAGCCATTGGTCAAGTACATACCCTGCATTCCTCAGTAAATGGCCTTGTGGCACATCACCCCTCTGGACAACCTCTGGTAGAGCTATGAGGTGTGTCAGATATGGGAGTCGTGGTAACTGTCAGGGTTGCCACCACACCCATTCAGGATAATTCCCTTAGCATTACATGCAACCTGGCAGATAATGAAGTGGAACCCCTTTCTGTTGATGTAGACTATTCATTGTTGGCCGGATGGTTTGATCTCAATGTGTGTGCAGTCTGTGGTACCCAGGACTTCAGAAAAGTATGCTATGAGGTAGAAGCCCTGCATAGTTCTAGCTGTATCTTTAGGGGTAGGGGAAATGTGTGTGTGTGTGTGTGTGTGTGTGTGTATATATATATATATATATATATATATATATATATATATATATATATATATATATATATACTCACTGACATGTAGTAGCAGCAGCATATCATTCAGGAATTATTCTACGATCCTGAATGCTGATGCCTGTGACACTCCCAGTAGGTCCACTGTAGGTCATTAAAAGGTTCCTGTAGTTAATATTCTAAGTGCTATACACATCTGTTGGTTTCCCTTTGTTTGCCCTTGCTCTCAGGTGAGGACAACAGAGACTGCAAAGTTCCTGGAGTGCTGGAGTGTGTCTCTAGCCAACCTGTAGCGCTCTACTATTTCTACCTCATGCAGACCATGAAAAGTTAAACGTGGTCTAAATACCCTTCCCCTCTTTGCTTGATGTCTAGCAGCAGCATAGACTTGAGCCTGTTGCACATGCACATGCAGAAGAGCAGCAGCAGCAGCATAGACTTGAGCCTGTTGCACATGCACATGCAGAAGAGCAGCAGCAGCAGCATAGACTTGAGCCTGTTGCACATGCACATGCAGAAGAGCAGCAGCAGCCCTTAACATATTCTTTCCCTCCAGTGTAGTTTCCATGGCTGTATTCCAATAGGTTTTGGAATACAAGGCAGAAGACTTCACTAAGTGTACATGATTGCTTTAGAGCTTGTTGAATAGCTCTACCATCTTGAAATTGTTGATTATCATACAATTCAGAAGCTTATGCAGTAATTAGCATGCCACGATGTTTACCCTGCTCGCGCAGCTCTACACATCATGTAGAACTACTTATTGAATATAAATCGGCACACTACTGTGTGCACTTCACACTGTGATGTACACACAGTTTCAGCAAATCATGTAGGTTTTATAGAATCCTGTCCCAACAGAACTACAAAAAGTTTTATGAGATATTCTCCTGATAAACTTCCAAACTCTATAAATACATCAGCATAATCGTGTTAGAATATAATTGTTATTGCTCTCTAAATATGCATGATGCCATTACAACTCTTTAATGTGCACAGAAATATATTCACTCACTTTTTACACTATAAATTGATTTTATCATGCTAGCTTTTCATAAGGCATACAATGAAAACTAATGAGGGTAATAAACCTCTTCAAGTGCAAAATTCAAAATAAAATATTCTATTTTTTTTATTTTATTCATGTCAGTAGCTTTTGACCTAGTGGCTGCATTATTTTTTTGCATGTGCCTTTTTGATTTTGTAGCATCTTCAGACATTACTCTCTGTACCTGTTTCTAAAGCACACTCAGTACTTGCTTATTATTTCCTCAGCATTTCTTGTCGTCTGACTTGTAAACTTCTCTTATCAATACTGATGAGTTTTCAGATTTCACTGTATCAACTCTTTTCATAATAGTTACACTTTGAACAGCTAATTTTCATATTTCTGTTTGACAACATGCACATTTCTAAGTATATGTGTTTTTACTTATACAAAGCTTTACAAAACTTCTCCTTTTGCACAGATTCTACAAAATGATTAAATGCAGGGCAATGCTTCTCTTGTGCTTATAGCCATATCTAAAACATGACACTATAACGTGCTACCTCTGCACCTCATGACTGTTTAGATCATCTCTGTTCATTACTGTTAAAATGCACTCTGATTTTATTTCTCATTTATAGCCTTTTTACATGACTCATTTTTATCTTACATGCTTCCCATTCCTTGGCTAATTTTTCTTAACTGTGTACTAGTAATTTCACCAAATGTACATGCATGAACAGCATTTGGTAAGGCTAGGTTTGCATTTCTTTGAAGTTTGCCCCTTGTTTGATACCTGCTTATATCATAAAATAGTTTGCTGTTTATTAGTGAAGTATGCATCTCACCAAATTCATAGTCTTTGACTTTGACTTTGAGTTTTCATTTTGGTAAAATAAGTACCTATGATTTGGCTGCGTTTCATAGACAAGGGATATGCAAGCATTTGAGGAATTCGCTGCATGCTGCAAAGCTAATCAGATATGCATTAGGCAGTGAATATGAGAAAAAGATCACATAAAAAAGGGAGGGACAGTGGTAATGGGAAAACTGGCCAACTGTATGGCAGGTGTAGTGCAACAGAATTATTAACAGCCACCAAGACAGCTGTCACAACTAAAGTAAGTTAGTGAGGCCAGGTAAAAGCATAGTCATGTGCACAATGAAGTCATGTGTAGCTGCACTTAGTGCCTGGCCACCACAAGAAGGGTAGCCAAGCAGAGCACTGCAACTAACAGAATGCCCAGTATGGGTATGCACAGCACAGTGGCAATAATAATCATTTGAAATGTCAGGACCTGCTAGACTAAGTCCTGAAATGTGGAAACTGAATGGCCAAAAGATCAGACTTACACATACTAAGCCTGAGATGCCATTTCCTGGAACATTCCCTTTTCTCTGAGGTATCATGATCTCAGAATTGGTATATAATAAGTTGGGTTGTGTGGAGAAGTTTTAAGGAGAAGACTGATTTTCAGGGTTCATTCTTCTGCTGTGTTTTTGGTCCTTTTTTTTTTTTTCGGCTTTTCCGCACTCAGCATTTCAAGTGCCGACATTTCAGTAGAGAGTCAGCGGCAACACTGTTGAATGTAGAAAGTTGCAGGAAATGGGGTAGATAGAAAAAGAGGAAAGAAAATAACAATAAGCAAAAGTAAGCATAAACGGGTAATCATACAGTATGAAAGGAGGAGATGGAAGTTAGGATATTTTTGTGGGAAAACTGTTCTTTCTATGAATTTCACAAAATCATTTTATAAAGTGAGGGATAGTTGTGGATGGCATATACAGAGAAGGACTAGAAAGACAGTCAAGACTGAAACAGAAAAAAGAGGTAGTATATTAACAAAAAGATGGGGGGGGGCAGTGGATGTCCACATACATAAGGATGGTTGGAAAATAAATAAGGAATGGAGAATAGCACATAAGGGAGGAGCAGGGCACAGGCTGGACTCCTAGAATCACTGGCTGACAGCCCAGCCCAGAGGGAAGCAACCTCAAGCATCACTCACCTGGGTAGCTTATGATATGGTACAGTTGTCCTTACAAAGATTCTGTAGATTCAACCTGCCACTCACAAATCTCTAACAACGCAGCAGAAGGTGTTTGATTTTTCCATTATGGGCATCAAGAAGACCTCGGTCTAATTTCAAGAGAGAAGTCTTCAGCCTCCTCCCAAGAGGCAGACACAGCTGTGACCAGAGACTCCTCCAGGTCACCTCCTGCAGGAGTTATCTTCTCTTTTTTGGGAAGTAGACCTAGCAGCTGCTAGTAAAGCAACACTTTCTCAGAAGTCCAGGCAAATGTGACTGTGTCCTCAACAATGTTAATATACTGCAAACAGGGATAATGCAGATAAATGATTGACATCAAAGCTACGGATTAAAGCTAAATGCAAAAAAAATGCATTATTATTCTTTTTGGAAATGCTGATATCCCTGTTAATTACATTATAGACTCCATCCCCCTAAGTGTAGACACAGTGGTATGTGATCTGGTTACACAAGTTGATAGCAACCTGAATTTTGACCACCACGTATCCACAGTAGTAAGTAAATCCTTCTATGTGGCACATGTTATAAGTAAAGGTATCACATCTAGATCTAAGGATGTTATAATTCCATTATATTCAGCCCTTATCATACCAGTAATTGAGTAAAATGTTCCCTTTTACATGTACCTCACCACAGAGGTTTCTCACCAAGAAATTACAGAGCACACAAAACAAGTCTTGTGCAGAAAGACTGAAAGCCCTGTCACTGTATTCTGAATCCTGCAGGTTGCTAAGGGGTGACATGTGCCTGGCTTACAGGGCAGTCTCTGACCTGCCCTGATGGAAATTCTACACATTCATAAATCAAACTGCATGAAAGTCACTCACTCCAGGGATCTTAACCCCTCCTCTGACATGAACTGGTCATGCTAGAGAGATAGACATATCTCCCATAGACTGCCACTTCTCTGGAACAAGCTTCCAATCCACATGAAACAGAGCCACTCCCTGACCCTCTTCAAATGCAACCTAGATCAATGGATGGGTGACCGCAGACTCATTCCTGCAGTGGTGCCCATGTCCCTCCTAGACAGAGGAAGTCATTGTTAACTACCATAGTCCCTTACCTCTGTGAACTTCACTCATCTAACCACCAAGAATTGTGGCAACTCAGGATAAATATGTCTTGGCTTATAAGGGCTCTAGGGCCATTAGTCTAGTAACCTTCTATGAACATATGAACTAGATGCAGTGGCTGGTGGACACCAAAGTCGACTAGCTGGTTCCTCTTTCTTGTCTACCATCCACAAGTCAAACAACATGAGGGTCACCTGATCCAGGAATCTAAACTTAGCCAGCAGCTCAAACAAAACATGCTGAAGAGACAGATATGTGTCTCAGAGATCGCCCCTTCTTTGGATCAGGCTTCCTATTCATGTTAAGCAGAGCCCTTTCCTGGCCTACTTTAAATGCAAAAATGCAATTTGGATAAATGGATGGGAAATCTTAAATTCATACCTGGAGTAGCACCTATTTCCCTTATGGATGGGGACAATCTGTAACATACTCAAGGCATAGGCACAAACCCATGCCATACTCTTACCCCTAGAGGCAATATATTGGGAAAATTGGGTTATATTGGCTTGCCTTGTAAGGGCTCTTAAGCCATTAGTCTAATTATTTCCTATTAACCAATGTACTGGATCTGTAGAAAACAACAGAATGGGGAAAACCAATGCATGCATAGGCACACACGTGCACACACATTCATACGCAGGCACACACACACAAACACACACACACACACACACACACACACACACACACACACACACACACACACACACACACACATACACAAGTGCACGCGCACAAACACAACCACATATAGGTATGGTAAAAATGCCAGTAACAATATGAATTGTGCTGCCACACACCACATACATCCTTTTGTCTGCAGAGATACTTCCACCATGTACAACTGCTGCTCCTGCACCTCTGCAAAACAAAGTGCATGCTATTAAGCATGCATGTACAATAGTTATAGTAATAGAAATTTGCACTAAAAGAATGATTACTGTACATGTATGGGTTCTCTCTCCTAAACCTCTGCATCCCATTAGTGAAGCAAGTCAGTGTGGGGTTGCTTAAGGTCTCCACAATGATGCCATAACTGCTCATTAGAACAAGTGATGCCGCTGGCATCTCTTAACAAGTTGTCCAGCTAATGTCTGATATCTGCTTTACAGGTGGACCATGGACCCTAATGGACTTGTGGAGAAGGAACAGGTAAATCCTTCTCTGCCTGACATGCCATGCTGGATCCTGCATTCTCCTTTTCTTAAAGCAGCCATGGCCACTCAGTCAGGTCTGGTCAAAGTGTAAAAATGTCATCATCATGGGAAGAAACACATTTTTATAAATCATATGTCATACAACATGGCACTGTACTGTGATGCTACATGCATGTATGTACCATATGCATGAACAATGCAAGTTTAATGTTTTGTGGTTTTGTGCTCACCATGATGTTCATCATGATGTACATAGCACATTGACAAAATGCATGGGTAGAGCATTTCACAACACTAGGTGTTCATAGACAGTGGCAATAACAGATTTCATTAGTTTAGCTACCATGCTGACTGTCCTGTTACTGAGATATAACAAGCAGAAGTTTAGCTAGCTATTTTTGCATCTGATTTTGCGTCTTCTCTCAGCTTTTAAACTGTAGCAAACTGGTTGCTATATTTGTATCAAATAGCTGCTATAGTTTATGGGGTCTACTTCACCCTGTTGAAGGCCAACAATATCAAAGCTGATATTGTCGGCACCAAAATGTCAAAAGCGAAAGTCATCCCGCATGTAAATGGAAATCTCCATAAAGGGAGATTTCCATTTACCACAATGTAGTGTGATCTCGGAGTTGGTATATTTAAGTAGCTTGGGGTTTGGGGGGTGCAGGGGGGCTTGCCCCACTGCATAGAGCAATTTGTGTTGTTTTGGTGTTTTTTTTTTGTTTGTTTTTTTTTTGTGTGTGTGTTCAGTGTTCATGGGTTTCGACATTTTCGTGTTGATTATTACTCTATCGACAGTTTGAGTTTTCAACAGCATAATATAAACGCAGTTTATGCCACATAAAGCACTACAATGGTGAGTTCTAACAATAAATGCAATACTGGCATTTATTTCTAAATGCCAGTATAGGCTAAACTCTAATAGGCATTTCACAATCTTAACCCCTCACACTTTGCACCTAGGGTGGCTGCCCTCTTCACCCCACTCTAACTACCCCTTTGTAAGCAGATGGCATAATTCTGCACAACACCTCTTACAAACATAGAAATCTGAACTAGAATAAATTGACTAAATTCTCCATAGATGTGAAGTTTCATGGTTGCAAAGAAGGAGCCCTGACTGATAACATACCTCAGCTATTAAAACAACAAACCCTGTGATGGATGTCAGGGAGGGTGATGCAGATGTCACAGTGTATATATAAGTGAAAACTCATGACACTAGCATAGCATAGTACTGTCTGCTTCAGACTGTGGGAAAATGTTCAAAACTGAACAAAGGAAACTGTTAAAGGACACTCTCTAAGGGTGTTTGGTGTTCAAAGGCCATATGTTGAGGCAAGTGCACAGTATATAAATAGGGAGCTGAGGTTGTCCACAGCAGTAACATAACCAGGTGCATGAGAGGGGAGGCTGTGATCATACTCATGTGCATCACTCAGAATAGCATACAAACCTACTGGTTGACATGTTTTGCACCCAGGTGTAGAGGTACTGGCATGGTCATTTTTTTTCACCTGTTCCTCAGTTGCTTGAACAATATCATGTTATGGGGGATCTACTCTGAAATAACAAAATTTCAGATTACCAAAGACCAGAAGATCAAGACCAGACCCACAAAACCTCAATATCCAGAAACTGCAAAACATTGCATCCCAAACACAAACATAAACTTCTCACCCTACACCATAAAACACAAACCAACAAATACAAAATAAACCACTGCCGAGTTCTCTACATTTAACCATGGGGACAAGCCCCCCTACAACCTCCACACCCCCTGCAGATTAAATATACCAACTCCGCGATCGCACTACAGAGAAGGAAAGGTAAATTACCTGATCCCCAATGTATTGTGATCTCCATAACACATGTCCAAATAATTTCTAAAACATGTACCTGTCCCTTTGCAAAATACCTACATGCTGCCAGCACAAACAGATGCACTCCTACTCACTTTTCCCAGTACCGCAAACAACAGACACACAATTTATTTTCAAATACATGAATTCTTCCTTCAACAATAAAATCTTCCCTACCCTTTACTTCACAAGTTTTACTACACAAGCTGAGAAATTCCCTTCAGCATTAAACGTAACCTCCACCACATCTCTTTACTACAATGTATGACTTCTTAAAGTGATATTGCAGTATTCAAACACAACAGGATATGTACCTTAACACTTTCAATGTTATCGGACACAATATTCTGAACTTTCAGCATTTTAAGTATTCTGTATTCTGGTCTAAATCTTCTGGTCTTCCATAATCTGAAATTTCATTATTACAAAGTAGACCCATTATGGGGCATAGCACACACACAACAACTATCTTGCTGCATTTGTCTGGATTGTGTTACAGTGCCCCTCTTGAGATCTGTAGACATTGGAAACACCTCTTCAGCATTCAAAATATACACTCCACAATGTTTTACATTTTTGCATGGGGTATGTTGTAGGCTATTTCCAGCATGGGTTTGGTGCACATCACAATCATCAATCAGGGCTCTAGGACACACCCAGTATTGCCTGGAACACACAGCAAGCAACATATTATATGTGTCCCGCTCCCTTATTTCCATGGTACCTGTGTATACACTACTACCTAGCATATGTGTGCACCTGCCAATTATGTGACTCTGCAGGAAGTACCCTAATGAGAACTGCTGATGTAGGTCAGACTCAGATGTGTGGCAAATGCATGAATCATGTTAACTGCTTTGGTGGTGAACAGACAACTTAAAAACAATGCACTGAGCTTTATAGACCATCTGTAGGTTAAGCATTGTAAGTCCTTCTTATTAATGTATCATATGCTTTCTGGATCAAACGTGGCCTTGATAGCAATTTGTATTTGATCTATGTCTCCCATAACCTCACTGAAACTGACTATGTCATATGAAGCCCACATGATGTTTGTTCTTTCCTCTGCTGTCCTGTGGAGCCAGATATGCTCCCACATATTGTAGCACTATGTTGAGGAAGAGGTTCAGGACTGACAAGGCTAATGCCCAAAATATTTCTAATATGTTCCTGTAAATTGGTGAAAGCTCCCTGTAGCTAAGATTTTTAAGGCTACTCATAACTTTGTAACTATAGGAATAAGCACGCCATCTATCTCCCTCAGTTCTACTTGGGGACAGCACATTTTGACTAGGTTCCTAGCAGTATGTCTGTCCACTTGGACACTGAACAGTCTTTTGGCTTGTGAACTGATGGTACATCAGTTGCTGTCTGTGCCTCCTCCAGTGATGCAGATGGCCATGACACAATATTGTGGACTCATTTTATGTACACCATGAATCTCAGCACTCATACTTGCTATGCACTTCATACAATGCCACTTACATATTTTTTATGAATCAGTCCACCATTTTGGGTTGTTTTTGTTTGCATAATCCATGTTTTTCATTTGTAGGATTCTACATTTACATTTTATTATACACTCATTAATATGCTTTTCATACCATGAAACTTTGACCATTGTGCATTCATGCTATGTATGACTTAGAATTGCCCACACTCTGTGCATGGCCACTATCCGCAGTAATTCGCAAGGAACAACACACTAACTTTCTAAATATTCCTTGCTACTTTACAAAGAACAAATGGTGAACAGGTATCAGATTCTTTCTAGTTTCACATTAATTCCTGCGTATATCTCTAATTTCTGCTATTCTAACTTTTTCCTCTTCAACAAAGGTAAAAGTGTTACATATCTTCAAGATTTTCCCAGCAACAATATGCAGAAATGTGGCATACTGCATTTCCCAAGGTTTTTGGCTAGAAAGAACAAAATGAAGTCAAAGACACCTTCCAAACTGGACTAATTTCGATCAAGCAACAACTATTTGAGCGAGTATCAATATAAAAGATGACCAAAACAACTGTAGGCAAATCTTGAAGGAAAGTTATTTTTGAAGGGTGACCATTCACCCCATGAACCCCATGTTGGGGACAACTCCAACAACTCCTATACTTAGAGACACCTATTTCCAGGTCACACAACAGTGGAAGAAAACAAAATCCCAGTTCCATATTTGTTTGCTCAATCAACACTTGCTCAAAAAGATGTTGATTGATTGACAAGCTCTCTCTAAATTTATGTTAAAATTTCTTTGCAGTGAAAGAAATCCTGGTTGTTGCAGCTGTATCATTCTTCTGACCGCAGATTATGCTTCATATTTCTAAACAAACTCTTGAAAACAGATACATGTCCTCACTTTTGCAAATATGTTTCTTCACATCTGTAAATATGTTTATTTCGGTCAGAATTTAACATCTGGATGCTTGTCAAAATGCTCAATAAACAAGAAAGACTCTGTGGAAAAGTGATCAGCTTCCAAGAGCTGCTTAATCAAACTGCTTCTAGAAGGAATGCATATATACTGTACAGCATGCATCTTTCTGTAGCTCAGCATTAATATACTTAAATAGTTAAACACCATATTATAGAGCAGATAGAATGCTTTGTCAATGTCATGATTACCAATGTGTTTAGTATGTTCATAGTGCACATAGATGGCAAATGACTGCCTTATATCTGGTATTTAGTTCTGACTGTGCATCTTAAGGATATTGTGTAGGTAAGTATGTGCACCACAATAAACAAGTGCAAAATGACCTAAGAGTGTAACTGGAACTGGAATCTTAAATGGTCAAAAATAATACAACCATAATCTCAGTGTCCTTAACCTTTGATGACACATATCATTGCAGTCCTCACTAATAGCCACTATCTGACATCCTCAACAGTTTGCTGAAGTGATTATAACATTGCACATGTGCATGGTCGGTTGTGGAACATATGTTTGATGTTCTGATGGAAGATCTCAAGTGTATGGTTGGCTCTGAGAGTGTGCCTGCAATACAGGTTATTAGACTGGACTAAAAGCTCATATTTAAAGAGAAAATGGCCACCTTTACAAGTGTTATATTTAAATTGCATACAGTTTTAGGCAGGGCTTTTTTCACCATTTAATAATCAAAACACATCAGCCAAGTAAGCTGCTAGCCATGCAGGTACCGACAACGTCAAGCAAGCAGGAGTACTTTAGATGCAAAATGTTTATTTTGTGACTTAACTGCTCTCTGGTAGACTGAAACTGACCTTCTGTGGTATATATAGATACATAATATCTGTTTAGTACAAACAAAATAATATGTACAGTAAGGTATAATGATGTTTTGTTACTGAACTAGAATTTTATAGGGGAAAAAAACGAACATATTCTCAAATAAAATTGCCACAAAACATTTTGACTGCAGGTCAGTTTGTGTAGTTAGAATATTATCAGAATTGTGATCAGAAGAATGACTTACACAGTAAGATAATAGCCAAATACAATAAATCAAATCAGCAAAGTTGGATGACATCAACACCACGTCACCACGCTCTTTTTAAAAACACTATGAGCTTGCGCTCTGGTGATGCTGAAGAAGCTTCTGTTTAACAGAAGCGAAAACGTGTGTTATTTGTTTGAAATAAACTCTGTTTCATTTCTTGGAACCTACGACTCGTTTGGACTCCTCTTTTACTTGTTTCAGTTCCAGTTTTTCTTTTTTTGTCAAATCAGCAAAGTGATCAACTAGTGTACCAGGAATTAAAAATGTGGAGCCAAAATGCTGAAGTTTAGCAATACTTTGGGGAATAATAGTATTGTTTCTTGAGGCAATATATATTTTTAGCTCCATGTCATTGTGCTTGATACTGAAAGTGTAGTTATAAAAATTCTCTACTTAAACAGCAGAATTTAGAAAACTCTGAAATACTTCAAAATTATTTTTTGTAGGGGCTTCATCCCCTGCATGCAGTAATATGGAGTGGTGATCCTAATACTGCTGTTATTTGAATACATTAATTCCCAGATCACTGTACCTCAGTAAAGTAATTCTCTAAGATACCAAAACATCAGTTTTGGTACCCATATTACAATACTTGCACCTTTGGGATCACATGTTTGAGTGCCAATCACTACTATTTCCTACTTCTTGTTGATATCAATATTTCTCATGTATTAATTTGAAGTTGTACATTCGAGAAAGTGTAGACAAGATAGTCACTGCACAATTATAGACGTGTTTAGCTAGTTTAGATATACCTACACAGATATATTAATTGTCCTGGGTTGTATATTGATCAAAAACTCTGGTTTTGTAAAATATTTGCTTTAAGTCATTAGGTTACTTCATTCCTTGCTTTAGGCATTAAGTTACAAAACATGGCATCTCCAAATCAACTGTAATTTTGAATAGAATAAATGTTTCTTGTGTAGGAAGATTGTTAACTGCCTGATAGAATGGTGCCACATTGCATTTGTGTTGTTGAGATCTGGCAGTGTCATGCATAAATTAAATGTGGTGGTAATATGAATGTGATGTAACCTGTTCATAAGCTATAATCAATTAAATGTATTAAGCATCACAACATGGTGTCCTTTCAGTCTAAATATAGAAACACATTTTGCTGAGTTATCATTTATAAACAGATTCTAGATCTGTACTTATGTGGTTTGCTAAGTTAGCAAATAGGATTGTCCCAAACAGTAATATGGAAAAAAAGTAATCCAAAAGACATTTCCTCTCTAGTGATGGAAGTTAGGAATGGCTTAGTTCTATATAGACACTGTACTGTCTGATAGCATTGTTTTAATTGATCTATTTGCTCATTCATGAATAGAGAGCCATCTAAACTAACATTCTTGTATTTCATACTACGAGCAGGCTCTACAGAGGAACTACTGAGTGGTGTTTTCAGTGTTTGATGTATTTAATGACAATCCTCAGACTTATAAACAAGCTTCCAGGTTAAATAAGTCTGACTGGAGCATTCCTTCAACTGTGGAAGGAATATCTGGCAGTCACCGAATGACTGGGTTGTCTCCTTCTTCGGGAAGATAGAGTCAATAACAGAAGATCACATTTGGTCTAGAAATGTTCAGCATAGTGGGGGCCTAGTACACAGCCTGGAGGAATCCCTATGAGGAGGTGTTATCGGTTAGGTCTGGGCATATTCCATTTTATTATGTAGCTTCTCTCAGTTAATAACAAAACCAATGTGCATACCTCGATCTAGAAAAGTACTAATAAGTCCATTGATTAATCTGTCATAGAAATTAGTATCAAATGCTTTGAGTAAGGCAAGGAAATGTTTTACCCTGACTTCATCAGTGTTAAGAACGTTTCTGAAATCCATGCTATGAGGAAGAGCTGTTTGCATGGATGAAATTTGTGAACTGGGAATACATTTCTCAGTTTTAGTACAGGTGAAGTTAATATGTACAGGATGCAACCTGTTCATAAGCAGCCAGATGAATAAAGTCAGTGCTTCATTTGGAAAAACTGAACTCCAGCAGTCTGGAAATATCTTCATTCCGCTCATACACTAAGGAGATTTCTTCACTGTTTTTGGATCATTCAAAGGCTTTTCCCACTGTCTCACATGACAAACTGCTCCAACAACTACAGTGCAGAGGTCTGTCATACTACTGACTCCAATATTTCATCAACTATTTAACCAACAGGCGCCAAGTAGTAAAGTGTCAATCATTTCTATCTTCCTGTCTTCTAATCACTGGTATGGTACCTCAGGGATCTCTTCTAGAACCCTGTTATTTAACATCTTCATAAATGACATCAACAGCACCTCTAATAATGCATATCTCATTCAGTACACATATGATTCAATTCTCCTCTGTGGAACTAGCAATCTTTCTAAATACCCAACAGTTACACAAGAGTCCTAGTATTTCATTAAAGCTTGGATATATTTCTAATAATACCTGCTAAATCTGAAAAACATGCTTTTCTTTACTCCTAAATCTCACTCAGACACCAATCTGGACTTTAAAAATCAATTCCTCAAACAACACAAAAATTCAAATGGGTTACAGATACTAAACTTCTACGTGTCAGTACAGATGTAAACATAAACTTTGCTCTGCGTATACAAAAAGTAATCAAAAAGACACATCAAAAACTTGGAACTTTATACTGGAAAAACAGTACCTCACTGAAAATAATAAAAAAAACTACAGCATCTACCTGTCTACTATCAACTACCTACTACTTTATGCCTCCCCCGTGCACATAAATCCTTATGACAACCACCTCCAAACTGCAGCAATACAACAACAGAATTGCCAAGTTTGCCTGCAGCCTTCCTTATAGGAACCATCACTGAACTGCCTTTAAAAGCTTAACTGATTTGAATTACTTCATCACTTCAAGTGCTCACAACTAGATGTAGCCCACAACCTTGTGAATAAACCTAACAGGTGCCCCAGCCTAAAAATGTATCCTCCAAACCAACCTACCCCAAGAAGCCTATGTCAACACATTATGCTTTACTATCCACTCATCAAGCCAAGACTCAGTACGGAAAGCCCTTGATTCCATTCCCAGCATAAAGCTAGAAATCTCTCTTTCTCTCTCACCAAGACTCAATAGCAACTGGTCCACTTTCAAAGATCAGCTAGAAGACCATCTCAAAGACTCTTGGCTATGTTCTTGCAACTCATAATGCTAACTCTCACAGAAACAGACCTCCTTACCAGCATTTTCAAACATCTTTTGCACCACCAAACATCTGGGCCTTAATAATAAACAGCGAAAACTCAATTGTAAATAAAATGCATATAGTCTAAGCCTCTTGTGAGTTCTCCTATATACTCTTCTGTTACCAATACTTATTGGCAGTACTCTTTAAAACTGACATTGTTATGCCTATACCTTAATACTTAACTACTCTACTCCTAAAGGGAATGTTATCCTACCTGAATAACTTGTCTAACTCCCTTTTTAATGCAGATATGTATATGCTTAAGTCAAGAATATCCATGTTTGCAGCTGTTCCACTACAGATGTGTACATATTCAATGTGACATCCTGGCCTTTTACAAAAAACTGGGAAAAAGGAGATGGATGTTAATGCCTATTGTGATTGTACCAGTGTAAATGTACTACATCAGTGCAATTGCACCACTGTGAGCATATACTTTTATTTCATATGCTTTTATGTAATGTGATGAGCCAGTGCAGTATGCTACTGTCTACTACTTTTAATGCTGTACTATCAAAGGTAACACTAATGGTTCATCTACCCATGTTAGTTTGCACTGTATCTTGTATTATATTATACCAATGGAGCTTTAATCCCTGATCCTCCACTGAAAAGGGATTCTGCACCCAGTCGGACTTTTCCACTCAACTAATGAAAATAAATAAATAAAATTGTCATTAGAAATTACCAGTGTGGATGTCTGACTTTACTGATTCATCCTATTATTATAACTTTTTTTGAATTTGGGGTCTTGATGCCATCCTGCTCGCTTAGAATTTTGGTATAACTATATACATAATAAATGGGTTTTAGGCCATACAAGGAGTCATAAAGTAAATTAGCGCTGAATAGGTGTGAACAAAATTCTAGTCAAGAACATTCCCCTACAGGTTGTAATAATTAGTAGTGACAACCCATGCTGAATTACAAAGTAGAAAGAAGACATGGAGATCAATTTGTTTTTGTATAATATTCAGTGCATTTTTGTTCTTAGTAAGCAGTATGCATTCCAGATGATCCAGCTGGAATCCAGGTGTGATGAGTTGCAGGTTTTCTATTTCATTTGATTTATGACTTTATACTTTGTGAATGTCTTGGTAATCAATCAGCATAGGAATTAATGTTTTGTGGTGCATGGGGCTCCAAATGTATTGAACAGCATTGCATAGCATATGCCAAGGCAGGCAGGCATACAGTAAAATGGAGAATGATGCTTTTAGTGGCAGAATAACCATGGCATCTCTGTTCCAAGTACAACCAGGCTGTGAGACCACACATTACGAAGTTTACTGTTAAGTCTTGTACTTGTACTTGTTAGTCAGTACTGTTGATATTATGATATGAATAATTAATAGGCACATCAGTTGGCAAGTACACTTCATATTCTGGTTTGCATAATTAGTAGGCATATCATTTATTTGCAATACGGAAGGGTGTAACTGCTACTGCCAACTGTGTTTTTTAGGAACAAAAGCTGTTACTCATTGCTGCTTTGCATAGCTCATTTGTAGTATCGTCTGCTTCTGTGATTGCAGCCAAAAGGTTATGTGAACATGATGGATGTATACGCACAAAAGTTTCTGATTTGGTGAACACATTTTAATGATCTAATATGCTTAGCTA
>NC_056728.1:304754862-304864862 GCF_019279795.1 Protopterus annectens
CTCTGTATATGTAGACTAGCTACTTATTCTGCTGTGTTACTACCTCTTAAATCGTTTTTCAGTTGTGCACTTGCCTTGCTTCATTTAAAAAGTTTTAAATTGCTAATTTTGTAGAGTTTTAATTGCATTTACTGTTTAGGACTACACACTCAAGTGTTTTAGCCTTTTCTGTGTTTATTTACTGTATTATTGCATTGTTTAGCCTGATTCAACAAAAAAAAATACTATATTGTTTGTTCATTTCCCAACTTTTCTAGCCAGTCCATATCCCAAGCTTTGCTTGTCTCAGGACTTTATTTTCTGTGCTCAGAGCTATCCAGACCTTGCTGTGGTAGAGGGAAGTCCTACTGCTTACCAGTGGGAGTGGTGAGTATTGTACTGCCTATCTAACGCTAGAGGAGTGGTTTCCAGCTCTGAAATTGTAATTTTATTAGCCTTTTTGGGCTGATTTCTATCCCTTTCAACTTTCTGGCTTAAAAACGCATGTGTTTGCACATTTTTCACATCGTGCAGCACTGCGAGGCTACAGTTAAACTATTCCAGGTGCCAGAAAGTGTGCTCTTCAAATTTTCCCTTATAACTAGCTGGTTTCTCAGTAGTAGCACTAAAATCTGAACCCCTGTGACTAGCACTTGCTCTAGAACCTGCTGGAATGCACTAGGAAGCCTGAAACTGATTCAAGCACTCAGCTCTCCTTGTCAATGAGGAGAAATTAATCATAGGCACTAAAGAGCCTATAATTGCAGAGTACATTGCAAAGGTAAGAGAAAACAGCTCCTAAACTGTACAAAAAAGCACCTAAACAGGCATGTCCAAGGGTCAGCTTCCGGTGATTTCTCTTGTCCACCTGGTGAATCTGGGCATACTAGGGCAGTGCGGCAACTGCCTCATGTACATAGACAATCCTCTCCTCCTACCACTCAACACTACAACCTGTGAGAGATGCACTTACATAGCCAAACTGGAAGCTAAGCTCTCTCCGGCCAAGATTGTGCTAGACAGTCAAGAGGAGAAGGTTAACACCTGCATTACACCTCAAGCAACTCATAGCCCTTCAAAACCCACACCATCAACACCCACACATAGCAACACTAAACCCACATATGCAGAGGCCCTTAACATTAACCTGCCCAAGCAACAAGGACCTTCGAAGCCGAAATGCAAACAAACACCAGTCACAACCAAAGTGACACATAGCTCACAACACCAGTGTGCCACCCAACAACAGCCCCTAAGGCAAGATAATGTACCCAACACTTTAGTCATAGGTGACTCTATAGTCAGGCATACTGATGTCCCACTCACCAGGCTGAACAAGGAGAAAATTACAGTCAGCTGCCTGTCAGGTGCCAGGATCTGCCACATAACGCATGCACTCAAGTCACTCCACAACGAGTACAAATACGACTCTGTCATTGTCCATGCTGGAGTGAATGACTTGAGACATACCTCCCTGGACTACATGAAAAGAGACATGGAAGAGCTCTTGGATCATGTGACCCAGGCAGGTATGACCCTAGCCCTGAGTAGCATCCTGCCTTCACCCAGAATGATACCATAGTATAAGGACAAAATGATTGACTTTAACAATTGGCTAAGCTTCTGGTGTCATTCAAAGAGGATCCAGTATTTGTCTGCCTGGGAAGACATGATCGACAAACCACGATGCTTTGCCAGAGATGGTCTGCACCTGTTAACCCTGGGATTCAGGTTACTGGCTAAAGCTCTTGCCACCCCTATAGTGCCTTTTTTAGGCAAGATTCAAAGGATAAAACCACCACTGTAACAGATACAAGCATGCAAAATCTGAAGGTAATGCTACTCAATGCTAGAAGTCTAAACCTCAAAATGCACTCTCTCGAGGCACTCCTAAAAATGGAGAACATTGATATCTGTACAGTAACTGAGACCTGGTTCAAGGCTCCAGAGAGCACCCCTGCAATACCAGGCTACAACTCTTACCACACTTTTCAGCCTCAAAACGAAGACCAAAACACTAAAGGTGGAGGAGTGTCCATATTCACCAAGGATATTCACACCTCCAGGCTAGTTGCCCAACACAATGCATCTGAAATTCTCCAGGTGCAACTAACACTAGGTAAGATGGCAATCCAAATTGTAGCTTTCTACAGATCCCCCACCATGCCCCAAGATTCTCACCATACCTTTCTAAACATACTGGAAAATATTAAGATGCAACCAAAAATGCTAATACTGGGTGATTTCAACTACTCTGCCATTAATTGGGAAAACTACCCGGGTACCAACTCCTTTTCCCAACGGTTTGTGGAATTCATAAATTCCAGCGCCCTGGATCAACTAATTCATTGTCCCACCAGGGGAGCCAATATCCTAGACCTGGTCATTACCAACATGGGAGATAGATGCTCCACACCAGTGGTCACCCCCTCATTGGTCAGATCTGACCATAAGCAAATCACCTTTGACATCCACATCCCACCCCCACCTCCCAGTAAGGAAACCTCCTTAAAAAACTTCTCTAAAGCCAACTTCATGCTACTGAAGTCAGAAGTGACAAACTTCACAACACCCACGCAGATGGGATCTGGACTTTCGACTGCAGAATCCTACACTAAGGCAATGTATGAGTACATCCACTCGTTCATGAATCGTGCCATCCCAAATATAACCAAGATGCTCTTCTCCAAAAAAAGGAAGCCAATCTGGTGGTCCCCTGCTATAAACAAACCATACAACAGAAGGAAGAAACTGTTGCAGAAAAGAGGAAAATCCCAGGATGCAAAAAAACTCCCTCACCAGCCTCAGTAAGAAGCTGAGATCCCTCATAAAATCCTCAAAAGCTAGTTACAAAAATAAAATTGCCAAAGATTCCAAAGACAACCACAAGGCATTCTATAGTTATGTCAAGAATCTAAATGGCAATGCTCAGATCTGCTCTGAGCTACAACAGAATGGCATTAAATATACTGATCCCAAGGATATTGCCAATATCCTGGCAGATTGATTTAGTGCCAACTTCACCCCCCTCTCACCCCCTAAAGGGCCCATCTCAATACCAAAAGATTGCCAAATTCCAATAATCACGGCCCCACAGGTAGAAACCGCACTCTTCAAAGCTAAGAATACAGCATCCATGGGACCAGATGACATCACAGGCTGTGTACTACATGAACTACAAAATGAAATGGCACCTCACCTAAGTGTCATGTTTAATCATAGCCTCATCTCAGGCTTCGTGCCCACTGTGTGGTGCACAGCTACAGTTATCCCGCTCCACAAGGGAGGATCTGCCTTGGATCCCGGGAACTACCGCCCCATTAGTCTGACAAGCCTGATCTGCAAGGGCATGGAATGCATTATCATGGAACTTATAAACAAAGACATTGGCAACTTTCAAACACTGGACCCCACCCAGTTTGGGTTTGTGAAGGGCCAATCTTGTCTCCTGAATCTGATTGACTTCTTCGAATCAGTCTCCAGAGCTGTGGACGAGGGTAAGGTGGTCCACACAGCCTACCTGGACCTAGCCAAGGCCTTCGACACCATCCCCCACTCTGGAATCATACATAGACTTACTAAGCTGGGCATAAATCTCTACATCACTCGATGGGTTGCCAACTGGCTTACTGACAGAACCCAGACTGTAAAAGTAGCCGACTCCAAATCCAGCTCCAGACAAGTGACAAGTGGAGTACCTCAGGGTTCAGTCCTGGGACCACTCTTGTTTGGCATCTACTTCTCTGAAGTACAGGCCAATACTAAGGGACTCTGGCTAACAAAGTTTGCAGATGACTGCAAACTGGGAGCCATTATTGAATCCCCAAATAATGTGGATATTCTACAAAAAGGCCTTACAGAAACAGATGCCTGGTGCCAGAGCCATGGGCTCAAGCTTAATACCAAGAAATGTATAGATATCCCCTTTGGAAAAAAACATGTACCCATGAATTACCACATAGGTTGCAGGACGCTAAACATCGAAAGTGTGATGAGAGACTTAGGGACACAGGTGGACAGTGGTCTCACTTTCGATAACCACATTGCCACAACAGTCAGGAAATCCTTCTATATGGCACACCTCATCACTAAGGGCTTTTCATCCAGAAAAAAGGAGGTCATTGTCCCACTGTACTCATCCCTCATTAGACCCATTATAGAGTATAATGTCCCGTTTGGTATGTACCTCACAAGACATCTGCAACAGCTGGAAAGGCCACAGAAATACCTTACTAAAAGAATCACAGGCCTAAAGCAGATGCCATATGCTGACCGTCTAAAAAAACTCCAGCTATACTCTGTGGCATATCGTCTACTCAGAGGCAATCTATGCTTAACATACAAGGCCATGTCAAACCCTGAGCTGTTGGACATGCTCCACTTAAAGAAATCCCAGTCCCTCAGAGCCACATGCTCCAGGGATCTAAACCTTGTCATCACAATGAACAAAACATGCTGGAGGGATAGGTTCCTGACCCAGAGACTCCCCATACTCTAAAATAGACTGCCCATACATGTCAAGCAGAGCGCTTCATTGGCCCTCTTCAAAAGGAACCTTGATGATTGGATGGGAGATAGGAAATTCACCCCGGGGATCATGTCCGTCGTCCTGCTAGACGGGCCCAGAGAAGTAAATATTGTGGGAAGAAATATCCAGGGAACTGGGAATTGTTATGGCTAGGCTTGCATAGGCCCTAGGGCCGATAGCCTAGTACCAACCTATGAACCTATGAACTAAGTCCTACTGAAGTCTATGCAACGTGCAAATTAGTCTGGTTCCTTCCATTCACTTTTACAAGCTTATAAATAATTGTTTCAAGAGCTGGATGAATTACTCCATTTGTCCACCCATTTGGCGGTGGTAAAGCATAATTCTAATGACTAGTAGTTTATACAATTTCACTAAGGTCATTACACTGAGATTAGAATCTTATCCTGGTTTCTTTACGTAAATCTACCTGAATGAAGAGTTTTCCCAAATTCCCTAGCCTCAGGAGAAGCAGTTGCCATATGCACATAAGTAAAGTATAGTTCTGAGAAACTGGATAGTACAATTACTTGCAAGTAATATGGCTTGACAGCTAGTGCAGAGGCCCATGAGGCTGCTTCCTGTAATCTAGGGTTTTATTCCCTCACTGTCTGTTGGCCTACTGTGTAAGTCTGAACAAATTACTTAACCAGACAATACTCCAAGGTCGCCCTTTGAAAAGGGCTGCTTCTGTACAGTGGGTTTACCTGGTTAATAAATAAAAAATAAAATCATTTCATCTTTTAGAGTCTGTAATAAGTCAAGTTACATCAATTCCTACCCATTTGAAATGGTTCTTATGACAGTAGGGATAATTCTAACAATAACCCAATGTATACCAGCCCAAAAGAGATTTAAATATGTGAATTAAATTTTGTGTGAAGTTCTGGAGCAACTGAGTGAATGAGAAAAAAAAAAAAATCTCTATTTTTTTTTTTCTGTTTTTTTTTTTTTTTTTAGGAACTAACATGATAGTCAATGAATAGAAAAGGAATTTCTAAAATACCAGAACTTATTGTTTCTTCCAGTGTTGCCATATTTTATAAACCTGGCCTTATAATGGACTATCTTTTTGTTGACCCTGTTTAACTAAGGGCTTCTTTTCATACTGCTGTTGTGCTTCTCTAAAGTTATTAGAGGTAACAATTTTTCCATACTGACCTTCACTTTGTGCATTCACTCCATGATATAGCTTTCCTCCACTCCATTCATTTTTTTATAAATAAATATTCAAAAATTATTACAGCATGATCTATAACTGTGCAATAAAAAGCAGCATGGTGGTGCTGCGGTAGCGTTGTCGCCTCACAGTAAGACGTTGTCCTGTTTGATTCTCAGCTAAAGAGTCTTCTGTGTGGAGACATGCTTGAATGGGCGTACCTTCGTTGAAGGTTGTGCGTCAGAGCTGGCAACTCGGCACGTAAAAATCTACTGCCAATCATTAGCGGACCGGAGTTCCGCTGTGGCGACCCCTAACCGGGAAAAGCCTCAAGACACAACACAACATTTTTGACAATATCAAAAATCATCTCATTAACTCAAAAAGCAAGCAATGTTGCCCAACAGGGTGAGCTTTAGTGGGGAATACTGGACTTCCCAATGGCATTCTGATGACATCACATCCTGTATCTTCTGGCTGCTGCTACCTTTTTCCATCTTGTCTCCTCATCTCCTTATTTATGCAACCTTAAAATTTCAGTTACCAGCATATAGGGGTGCATATACATGTATTTTGATTTCTTAAAGCCTGCTGTAAGTACTTCTACCTCACTTACTCTTCTTTTACAGCAATATAAGTAACAGTATGAACCAGCATTTGCATTAGAGATTTTGGAGTAACTATTATTTCTCTAACTACTTTTACACAGTTTAAAATATTTTGTTCCATATTTTTGTATCTCTGAATCATGTAACTATCTATATTATCTGCCCTGCCTTTCAGACATATTCGTCAAACTTTGTGTATGTTTTATCTATGAAGTTGTATAACTACCCCTTATTTTGAATATGTATTCTGTTGTATAACTATACCTTACTCTGAATATTTCTGCTATTACTATCCCACTATGCACCAGGACCCCTAACAATGAATCTATGCTATATGTCAGCATTATATTAGTGTAATTCATTTACACATGATGGACTAAAAATCCTGTCTGTGAGACACTCTTACATATCAGCATTACTTCAAAGAAACTCAGTTAAACAAGGATAACCATGAACCCATTTTCTGAACCTTTCCTATGTATCAGCACTACCTCAATGTGACTAACTTATAAATGGAGAACCAAGAAGCTTGTATCTGAATCACAAATACATATCAACATTACACCAGATTAACTCATTCATACAAGAAATACCAAACGTAAGTTATTTCTGAATGCCACTCACACACATTGAGCACCAGACTTATTCACCGAGTACCAGCTTATTCAATTTCACCAAGTATATGTACTCATCTCACTGCTCAGCTCTGTATGCTAAGCAAGGAACCAGCAGTGTAGGGGTACTGACATGGGAAATGCTCTACAACTAACTGTAAATATGTGCTTCTAGTTCAATAACTTATGAAGCTGAGACCAACCTACACACAGTTACTGTTGTGTTTCTGAGTTGCATAAGATCACAGGGAGGGGGGTCATTTACACACACACCACGTTCCTAAGCACCGTGGAATCCATCAAAGTCCAACCCAACACTCCATTACTAAGAGACTTCAACTACCCCTCCATCAACTGGGAAAACTACTCAAGCACCAATATACTGGCCCAACACTTCCTGGAATTCATCAATTCCAATGCCTGGACCATCTCATTCTGACCCCCACTAGAGGAAGCAACATCCTTGACCTGGTTATTACTAACATGGGCAACCATTGCTCTACACCAATAGTTAATCCCTCCCTGGTCAGATCCGACCATAAACTAATCACCATGGAAAGCCACATCTCACCCACACCACCTTGAAAAACTTCTCCAAAGCTGACTTTGGACTCCTAAAAACAGAGGTGGCTAACTTCACGGCACCCATGCTAATGGAAAATAGCTGCATGACTGCCGAATCATACACCAATGTACTGTACGAACATGTACATAAATGCATGAAACTAGCCATACCCAACAGAGCCAAGACGCTCTCCTCCAAAAAAAAGGAAACCGATCTGGTAATCCCCTGCCATTAATAAACTCTACGACAGAAGGAAGAAACTGTTTCAGAAAAAGGTGAAGTCCCAAGACTGGAAATAACTCCCTTATTAGCCTCAACAAAAAGTTGAGATCCCTCATCAAATCGTCTAAAGCCAACTATGAAAGCAGAATTGGGGCAGACACGAAAAACAATTGCAAAGCCTTCTATAGCTATATCAAGAACCTCCATGGCAATACCCAGATTTGCTCTGAGTTACTGCACAATGGTACCTCCTATACTGAGCCAACAGATATTGTCAACAGACTGGATGACAGATTCAGTGCCAACTTTACCCTTTCCCCCCAAAGGACTAATCACAATACCGGAAGAATGCCAGATACTCAGCATTACTGCAGCGCAGGTTAAAGCTGCATTGTCCAAGGCCAAGAATACAGCTTTCATGGGACCCGAGAATATCCCTGGCTGTGCTCTACATGAACTACAAAGTGAACTGGCACCACATCTGTGTACCCTGTTCAGTCACAGCCTTACCTCAGGATTTGTCCCTACTGAATGGTGCACTGCTACAGTCATCCCTCTCCATAAATGGAGAGCGACTACAGACGCTGGGAATTATTGCCCCATTAGCCTGACGAGTCTGATATGTAAAGCTATGGAGCACATCATCATGGACATAATTAACAAAGAAATAGGAAATCTCCAAACTCTAAACCCCATGCAATTTGGCTTTGTGAAAGGGAGATCATGCCTGCTCAACCTGGTTGACTTCTTTGAGTCAGTCACCAGGGCTGTGGATGAAGGTAAGGCAGTGCATACAGGCTACCTTGATCTGGCCAAGGCCTTTGATACCATTCCTCACTCAGGAATTATTGATAAACTCACCAAACTAGGCATAAACCCCTATATCACTAGGTGGGTTGCAAATTGGCTCACAGATAGAACACACAGTGTGAAAATAGTGGACTCCAAGTCAGACTGCCAAACAGTCATGAGTGGAGTCCCACAGAGATCGGTCCTGGGTCCTGTCTTGTTGGACATCTACTTCTCAGAAGTCTAGGCCAACACAAAGGGACTCTGGCTGACCAAGTTCGCAGATGACTGCAAACTGGGAGTCATTATTAACTCCCCAAGTGATGCAGACATCGTACAGAAAGGCCTCACTGAGACCAATGACTTGTGTCGAAACCATGGCCTTAAGCTTAATGCCAAAAATTGCATTGTCATCCCTTTTGGTAAAAACTCAGTTCCCACTGATTACCACATCAATGGGAGCCCACTGAATACTGAAGGCATTATAAGAGATCTGGAGACGCAGGATGACAGCAACCTCTCCTTCAACCACCACACTGACACTGTGGTCAGAAAGTTCTTCTATGTGGCACATCTCATTACCAAGGGTTTTGCATCTGGGAAGAAAGAGGTCACCGTCTTTCTTTACTCTTCCCTAATTAGACCAATCATCGAATATAATGCCCCATTTGGCATGTACCTCACTAGACACCTGCAACAGCTGGAGAGGCCAAAGAAGTACCTCATGAAGAGGATCCTAGGCGTTAAACACATGTCCTGCACAGAAAGACTCATAAGACTCCAAATATTCTCTGTCTCATATCGCCTACTTAGAGGCAATCTCTGCTTGACTTACAAAGCCATGTCTGACCCAGCTCTGTTAGAAATGCTACATCTAATGAAATCTCAGTCCCTCTGTACCACACGCTCCAGAGATGTCATTACCACAATCAACAGAACATGCTGGGGGACAGGTTCCTCACCCAGAGACTGCCCATGCTCTGGAATAGACTTCACATACATGTCAAGCAGAGCACATGGCTGTCTCTCTTCAAGAGAAGTCTTGATGAGTAGATGGGTAATAAAAAGTTCACCCTAGGGATCACTCCAGTGGCTGTACTTGATAGAGGCACTGTGAACTAACGTCATGTGGCACAATGCTGGGGCACTTCTATGGGCTAGGCTTGTAAAGGCTCCAGGGCCATTAGCCTAGTACACACCTATGAACCTATGAACATGTGCTCTACACACATAGCACTATGGCTAGACAATGATTTAAGATATATGCCTTATGAACCGCACAGGGCTTCAGTGGACTATTCTGATATGTAACGCTTCTATTCTATGAAAGACCATAACATCTAAACTGTAGTTATCTAAAGAAATGAAAACTTAAAAAATCTTTATTAAGTAACTAAACTACATAAATTACAATTGTTTTATAATATTTAATATATTAAAAATGGACCATACACAGAAGGCTGGAAACAAAATTACTGCACTTAGCTTCTTTAACAGTAAAAGTCATAAATTTAATAAATGGAAGTACATCTTAATTGTAAATGACCATAAAGATGAATTTCATTTCTAAATACTGTGTAATAACCTCCTTGTTAGAGAAGTAGTATAAAATACTTAAGGAAGAAAAGTATTTATAAATACAAATACTCACAGGGACATGTTAATTGCAATTAAGTAATCATATGCACTCAACATGGAAGACAGAACAGCTGATAGAAAATAAAGACCTATGCCTAGTAATTATCTTTTTATTTGTCCTCAGGAACCATAATCTACAAATGAAATAATAAAGTTTAACAATAGATGAAAATAACTCATCATCGTGGGTGATTTGATCACAGGTGTTGTTCTGTATTATTTATTTGCTGTTTGTTTACAAAGGTATTAAACTCAATGTGCCAAGGGCAGGCCTGCTTATGGAGAGAAACTCAAGGAAGAAAGCTCTGAATGAAAATAAGGCAGATAGTAAACAAACATTAATAATAACGCTGTTACACTTCTGTTTAATCAAGTATAACAGTCTGGTTATTATCAGTTTCCTATGAGGTATTCTAAGAATAGTCTCAATAAAGCATCAGCAATAATTTAGATTTAGTTGCTGTGAGCTAATGAGTAGCTCAGTTATTCATCAACACATCGATAACTGTAAAGACAGAAGAAGTTTTAGTAACAGAGATAGGAGAGATTCTTTTTTTCACCTTCCTCCAAAGGTTTTGCACCCTCAAAGAAAACAGGGGTGTGATGGAAGCAGCCCCTGCATAGGTGATACAGAGGAGCCTGTCCTCTGCAAAACCTACTTAACCTGCACTACTTTATGCCATTAGGTTTGTATTCCAGCAGTGTACACTGTTTTTTGTCATAGCTAATAACGGACATTCACATTCAGTTCCGACTCACTTTGTGCCATTAGATTTGTATTCCAGCAGTGTACACTGTTTTTTGTCATAGCTAATAACGGACATTCACATTCAGTTCCGACTCACTTTGTGCCATTAGGTTTGTATTCCAGCAGTGTTCACTGTTTTTTGTCATAGCTAATAACGGACATTCACATTCAGTTCCAACTCACGTTTTTCACATCCAGTCATAAGAACTAGATGCACCTTAAACCTTTTGGTAACAAATATGTATTTGGGGTACTTTCCAGGCACAGGTAATCTCAATGGAACAAGGCTAAGGTTTCTAATTCCAGTGTTTACTCTAAGATAAAAAATAAATAAATAAATATACAATGAAACATGACCCATGAAATACCTGCTATGGTATAACACAGTTTGAATTCATATGGATAGTGATCAGTTTCAGGAGATTCTAGAAAATCAAAGAATTTTTAGACCATTAAAAACTTATTAGCAGCTAACAAAGAAAAAATTCCATTTTTGTACTGAGTTTTGGTAAGAACTGGTTAAAACACAGATGCTACTGCACTTAAATCTTAAAGAAACAGTGTGGTTTACAACAGAAGGAAATGTTATCTACTGATGCAAGGGTACAACCCATGGAATACAACGTTGTCACATAGAATTGGAGTCTTCTGAGGAAAAGCTGATTAAAATATAAACTTGGGGCAAGGACATTAATCAGGAACAAGCTCAGGAAGATGAAAAAACCCATCAAGAGAAGTTTTGTATGACAAACCCAGTGCCATATTAGTGGCCAGGCAATCCATTGATGTAGAAAAAGTCTTGATGGGCTTGCAGTGATAGTAATATGCTTTGCTTCTGATAAACGTTTCAACATACATGGTACATAAAATATTGGGTGGAGGTTTGTGGTCGCTCCTGAAGATTTTAGACATGTATTGATTACTAACGCTTTGATTCTTACAGATATGTTCTGAGTGAAACAATGATTCTGGTGTTAATTTAGCATATGTTCAGACAGTAAGACATAGATGGATGATTACTTTTAGATTCCTTAATGTTTGGGGTTTATTGTTATTAATCCTGCTGGCTCCTTTAGAAAAAGAAGGAAACAGAAGGAAAGGGTGGGTATACGCTCATGGCCCCACAGTTTGTAGTGCTGGCTGACTTGAGACTGAATGGTTTGTTTGTCTTTTAAGTCAAGTGGGTTTTGGTGTCATTTCTGTATACAGTCTATACATTAGCTGAGACGTGTACAAGGATGAAGGGATTGCACCAGATTTGGCGAGTTAAAAAGGACAGTATGATTAGTAGTCTGCAATGTGATATGTAGTGACTTATTATTGGGGGGGGGGGCATCCAGACAATTAACAGCTCCAAGTATAACTTCTATCTGCTCAATAACCTTACCTCTTGTAAATCCGACCCCATAATAAGAGTGGCAGGGTGACTCATTAAATGGTTTGACTATCTGTGAATACCAAATGCCATCAGTTTCATGTAACTTATGGACAGGTTTAATATCTGAATGCTGCCTGGAAGTAAAAATGAATGAGGTGTAAGTCAGGCATCAGGAAGGGATGGCAAGAGAAAGAAAATCACAAAATCGGTCTACTTTTTAGGAATGTAAACTGAGTCCCCTGTCTGGGTAAAAGGAAGAAACTTTAGCAGTTTATAAGTGAGAGTAGATTTAGAATGCCACTGTGAATTCCATTTAAAAAGATGAAAAAGTTGACTGGGGAAAAAATATCAGAAAGTTAATACAGAAGACTAAATGTCTGAATTGGTAACAAGTTGCTTCTTGTGCCCATGGTACAGGGTTTGATTACTTCCATCTTCATTTGCCTATTGTATGATTCTAAGCAAGTCATTTAACCAGATGGTGCTCCCTGGTCACCCACAAAAGGGGGCAATTTGTCCAGTAGACTTACCCAGTCAACTAATAAAATAATTAATTAATTAAAATAACCATTATGTAGGAGATTGGTATAATGGTTAAGGTGTTTACCTTAAAAACACACAGAGCAGAGTTTGATTCTCACATGGGATTATTGGCTAGGCTTCAAATGGCCCACAAGGGCAGTTAGCCTAGTACTAATCTCGGAATGTCTCAAATAAACTGACTGTAGAAGTGTATTTTATGATGATAACAGAAAACATGGGGTTACCATTAGAATGAAAATATTACTGAATAAAGTAAAAGGCATATGTGAAGGACATTTAGAGGGATGCTTTCTAATACTGACTCTAAACTGGGGACAACTGTTATATGGTACCTATAGTATGTGCTTTCCAGAAATCTGGTATGTCATGTAAAATGTTTTAAAGGTGTTGAATTTGGTGGCATAAGGTAGGTTTCAGAAGAAGGGATGTTAGGCATTGTTGGAATGTTTTAAAGAAACTAAACCACTGAGGAAAACAGCACACCTACAACCCACACTAGGGATATAACAAGTGTTAGGCTACTTTATTTTTGGTCATCTACACGACACTCATGCCATTTGGCAATCACAAGTAATTACATAATTCAGTGGTCCACCCTGCATTTATTATGGAGTTGAATATAAGGGAGATAAGTCTCTTGAATAGATGTAAACTACACCTGGAATTATTAATAGGCCAGGTGTCAGAAGCAATTTACCTATATGTAGATGAGGCAAGGAAAATGAATAATGGGATGAAGAATCACATCCAGTTCTACGGGGCATTATAATGATGGTGGCAATACAAGGGACAGGATGAAATGTTCAGAATCATATGGCAGCAGCTGACAGATTTTGAAGATAGAGGGAGTAGGGACATGTTAAGGTAAAAGAAAGGCAAACAGAGCTGAAGAACCAGATCCAAGCAGCTTTAGATGAATGGGTTTGGGCGTCAGTGCTACAACTGGCATTTCAAAAAGGTAGAAGATAGTATAAAAAGTCAAAAATTGTACAGAACAACAAAGTATCTGTTTAATCTTTGGAACCAGAAGATGGTTATTGGACTGATATCATAGAGAGGTGATGCCCAACAGCCCTTTGATGGAGTAAGTTAGAAGTTTTCTTAGGAAGTTTTGAGGGTATTTGGATTTACAATGGAGTAGATAAAGTAAGTTCAGTAAACTTGGGTTTTGATATATACATCTGGGAAGGATATAGGATCGGTTAAAATGTAGACACCTGTCTCCATGTTAAATATGAAGAATATCTCTAAGTCTGAATATATTAGAAAGGCTTAAATGAGTGATTATGACTTTGCTTCTTATGGACAAAGTTGGTTCTACCAGGATAGCATGACTGTAAGCAAAAGGGTTACTTCCACCCCAGCTTTGGGATGATGCCCAACAGCCCTTTGATGGAGTAAGTTAGAAGCTTCCTTAGGAAGTTTTGAGGGCATTTGGATTTACAATGGAGTAGATAAAGTAAGTTCAGGAAATCTATAGGGACCCCAAGCTCACAACGTTGTACATGGAGTAATGTGATACTCAATTCTGTATAGAAGGAGAATGCACCCGTGGCATCTCCTCATCTCCTCTTTTACCTGTGCTGTTCTTGGAGAATTTAATTATAGAGCTACATGATAAAACAGATGCTTACAGGGTCATACTTAAGCCAAAGGCATATAGACTCAACTTGTATGTAGATTATATTTTTTATTAATTTTATTTATCTACACCACTAAGGTTGTGATCAAGGTATAGTGATTATTGCAGAAAAATTCAAATATTTTGTGGTATAAGGTGTATCTGAGGGACATCAAGGACACATTATTTAAATGTGTACACCTGTGGGAATTATGGTTGCAAATCATCATCATTAGATGGCACAGTACAAAATGCAATACACACAGGTAATTGAAATTAGGACAATAAATAATGTGATACCTATTATACAATGGTGACGGGTGAAAATATAGTGCAGGGAAGGTAGAAGGTGGCTATTTCATAGCATTTTCCCCATGTTTCTATATATTATAGATGGCCTGGTCACATACCCACAGAAAGTATATAATTAGAGCATGGGATAACCTAAGAAAGACTTCATGCACGGAGGGAAAAGTATGCTAATTTTAACTTTAATGTAGTGAAGAAGAGAAAATATGAATAACTAATGTGAAATGATATACAAGAGTGATTTAAGTGAGGATAGTCAGCACAGTTTTGGCAGATACTAAGAAAGAGTGCTTTTATGCCTTTGAAAGTGATCTCGTGGGTAGAGGTATGTAACTGGAAGAAGATTCAGGATAATGGTCAAGGATCACTGTATACCCTGAGCCAGCAAATTAGTAAGGCTTGAAAGTATTAGGACCAGAAAGTAATGTTGGTGGAGATAAGTGAAATAACAGAGAATATGTACATGCCCCTGTACACAAATAAACAGTGCCTTGATCACCCCTGAAGCAATGAGTTCATAGGTTCATAGGTTCACATGTGTTTACTAGGCTAACAACCACAAGGGCCTTTTTAAGCCTAGCCATGCATCCCAAATCTCTGAAAAGTTCTCTGACAATCTTAAACAGCTGATACTTTTGTTTTGTATTAATTTGTTAACTGGTAAATTCACTAGTGGACAAGTGTCTTTTCAGAGACAACCCCAAGATCACTGCCTGGTTAATTGACTTGCCCAGGGTCAGGTGGTATGTAAACTGGGGAAAAAGGGATTCAAATCATGGACCACAGAATGGTGTTTGTCTACCCTGCCCAGTTAAAGTCCAAGATGGTCTGCAGGATAATTGCATAGCTTGTAAAAGAAATAATGTTCAGTCTAGAGATTACTGTAAAGTGAGATAAACTGAAAGAGTATTGCTCATCACACCATTAAATTAGGCCAGGTTTAGGTATTAAATGAGGGATTGATTTGGGGCTGGAATCAACATGATGGGAGAAGAATTTTAAGTGACAAATCTGAGTAGCTGTGATGAGAGCCATAGCCCATAGAGATCTCATCATCGCCATTTTGGTTTTGCCTGGAATTACAAAAGGCGATACTATATGTATAGCATCAGACAGATTTATGCATAATACGTTACATGGATTTAGTCACATTCAAACTGCTTAGAAGAAGACAGAACATGGGGGGATGGCCCTAGACTCAGGAAAATAGAAAGAGGCAGTTTGGGTTCATAGGTTCATAGGTTTATATGTGTGTACTAAGCTAATGGCCCTGGATCCTTTACAAGCCTAGCCCATAGGATTACCCTGGCATTGTGGCACCTGACCTTATTTCCCAGTGTCTCTGTCCAGTAAAGCCACTGGAATGATCCCTGGGGTGAATTTTTTATTTCCCATCCACTCATCAAGATTTCTCTTGAAGAAGGCCAGTGAGGTGCTCTGCTTGACATGTATGGGAAGTCTATTCCATAGCATGGACAGTCTCTGGGTTATGAACCTGTCCCTCCAGCATGTTCTGTTGATTGTGGTAATGAGGCTGAGGTCTCTGGAGCATGTGGTGTGGAGGGACTGGGATTTCTTCATATGTGGAATTTCTAACAGAGCTGGGTCAGACATGGCTTTGTAAGTCAAGCAGAGATCCCTGCTAAGTAGGCTATATGAGATAGGGAATAGTTGGAGATTTTTTAGTCTGTCCATACAGGACAAATGTTTAAGGCCTAGGATCCTCTTTGTGAGATACATTTGTGGCCTCTCCACTTGCTGTAGGTGTTTGGTGAGGTACATGCCAAAGGGGGCATTGTACTCAATGATTGGCCTAATGAAGGAAGAGTAGAGGAAGACAATGACGTCTCTCTTCCTGGATGCAAAACCCTTAGTAATGAGATGTGCCACACAGAAGGACTTTCTGACCACAGTGGCAATGTGGTGGTCAAAAAAAGAGGTTGCTGTCAACCTGTGTTCCCAGATCTCTTATACTGCCTTCTGTGCTCAGTGGACTACCATCAATGTGGTAATTCATGGGAACCAGGTTTCTCCCAAAGGGGATGACAGCACATTTTTTGGCATTGAGCTTAAGGCCATGATTCTGACACCTGTCGTTGGTCTCAGTGAGGCCTTTCTGTAGGATGTCAACATCACTTGGGCAGTTAATAATTGCTCCCAACTTGCAATCATCTGCAAACTTTGTCAGCCAGAGTCCCTTCGTGTTGTCCTGGACTTCAGAGAAGTAGATGCCAAACAGGAGAGGACCCAGGACCAAACCCTGTGAGACTCCACTTGTGCCTGGTTGGCAGTCTGACTTGGAGTCAGCTACTTTCACACTGTGGGTTTTACCTGTGAGCCAGTTTGCAACCCACCTAGTGATATAGGGGTTGATGCCTAGCTTGGTGAGTTTTTCTATGATTCCTGAGTGGGAAATGGTATCAAAGGCCTTGGCCAGATCAAGGTAGGCTGTATGAACCACCTTGCCTTCATCCACAGCTCTGGTGACTGATTCAAAGAAGTTGACCGAGTTGAGAAGACATGATCTACCCTTCACAAAACCAAACTGTGTGGGATCCAGAGTTTGGAGATTCCCTATATCCTTGTTTATTAGGACCATAATAATGCATTCCATAGCTTTGCATATCATACTCATCAGGCTAATGGGGCAATAGTTCCCAGGGTCTGTAGTCACTCCTCCTTTGTGGGAGAGCGATGACTATAGCAGTGCACCGTTCAGTAGGGACAAAGCCTGAGGTGAGGCTGTGACTGAACAGGGCACACAAGTGAGGTGCCAGTTCACTCTGTAGTTCATGTAGAACACAACCAGGGATATTGTCATGTTCCATAGAAGCTGTATTCTTGGCCTTGGACAGTGCTGTTTTAACCTTTGCAGCAGTAATACTGGGTGCTTGGCAGTCTACTGGTATTTTGACTGGTCCCTTGGGGGGGGAGGTAAAGTTGGCACTGAATCTGTCGACCAGTATATTGGCAATATCTGTTGGCTCAGTATAGGAGGTAGCATTGTGCAGTAGCTCAGAGCAAATCTGGGTATTGCTGTGGAGATTCTTTACATAACTATAGAAGGCCTTGTGGTTGTCTTTACTATCTGCTGCAATTCTGTTTTCATAGCTAGCTTTAGAGGATATGATGAGGGATCTCAACTTTTTGTTGAGGCTGATAAGGGTGTTTTCCAGTCTTGGGACTTCATCTTATTCTGCATCAGTTTCCTCCTTCTGTTATAGAGTTTGTTTATGGCAGGGGACCACCAGATTGGCTTCCTTTTTTTGGAGGAGAGCATCTAGGTTCTATTGGGTATGGTGACATCCATGCATTTGTGTACATGTTCGTACAGTGCATTGGTGTATGATTCAGCGGTCATACAAAGTGATCTCCATTTGCATGGGTGGAGTGAAGTTAGCCACCGCCCAAAGTTAGCTTTGGAAAAGTTTTTTGTGGTGGTTACCTTTCCGGGGGGGGGTGGATTTCCAAGGTGATTAGTTTGTGGTCGGATCTAACCAGGGAGGAGTTGACTATTGATGTAGAGCAACAGTTTCCCAAGTTTGTAATGACCAGGTCAAGGATGTTGCTATCTCTGGTAGGGGTAAGAACGAGCTGGTCCAGGGTATTGGAATTAATGAATTCCAGGAAACATTGGGCAAGTGTATTGGTACATGAGTAGTTTTCCCAGTTAATGGAGGGGTAGTTGAAGTCACCCAGTATGAGAGTATTAGGTTGGACCTTAATATTCTCCAGGGTGCTTAGGAACTTGAAGTGTGAACATTGGGACATGGTTGGGGACCTATAGCAGACTATGACCTGAATCGCTGTCTTACCTAGTGTTAGCTGCACCTGAAGTATCTCAACTGCATTATGTTGGGCTACCAGTCTGGAGGTGTGCACATCCTTTATGACTATGGAAACACCACCAACTTTGGAGCTTTGGTCCAAGTTCTGGGGCCAAAAGGTGTGGAATGTGTTATAGCCTGGTAGTGCAGGGTTGCTTTCTGTTGCCTTGAACCAGGTCTTTGTTACTGCCCAAATGTCGATGTCTTCCATTTTAAGGAGTGCTTCGAGTGAGTGCATTTTGAAATTTAGAGTTCTAGCATTGAGGGCATGATCCTCAGATTGCATTTATTTGTAGCTGTTGTGGTGGTAATTTGGTCTTTGGAACACTGCCTAAAAAAGGCACTATAGGGGTGGCAAGAGCCTTGGCCAGTATCCGGAAGCCCAGGGGTGACAGATGTAGGCCATCTCTGGCGAAGCATCAAGGTCTGTCAGTCATGTCAACCCAGGCAGAAAGATACTGGATTCCCTTAGAATGACACCAGAAACTTAGCCAATTGTTGAAATCAATAATTTTCTGCTTGTACTGTATTATCATTCTGTGTGATGGATGTATGCTGCTCAGGGCTAGGGTCATACCCACCTGGGCTACATAATCTGAGAGCTCTTTCATGCCTCTTTTCATGTAGTCCAGGGAGGTACGTCTCAGGTCATTTACACCCACATGTACAGTGACAGAGTCATATTTGTACCTGTTGTTGAGGGACCTGAGTGCATGTGTAATGTGGTGGATCCTAGCACCTGACAGGTAGCTGACTGTTACTTTCTCCTTATTCAACCTAGTGAGTGGGACATCAGTGTGCCTCACTATCGAGTCACCTATGACTAGTGTATTGAGCATGCTGTTTTGCTTTAGGGGCTTTGGTTGAGTGGAACACTGTTTAGGAGAGTTAAGTGTCTCATGATTAGTGTCGTGCTGTGGTGTTCAAGTGTGTGTCTGCCTTGGAGGTCTCTGCTGTTTGGGTAGATTTTTATTGAGAGCCTCTGTGGAGGTGTGTGTACAGTTTGTGTTTTTATGTAAAGGCAGTGCTGATGTGTGTTCTAGAGGGCTATGTGTTCCATGTGGTGTGCTACAAGTGTTGACCTTCTCCTCTTGACCACCTATTCCGGTCTTGGGTGGAAAGTGTTGAGAGGTAAGAGGAGAGGGTTGTCAGTGTACATGAGGCAGTTGCTACATTGCCTCAGGATGCCCAGGTTCACCAGGTTAATAGGAGAAAGCACAAGGAACTGACCTTTAGACATGCCTGGAGGGGTGGGCATTAATAATAAGTACTGGAGCTGTTTCCTTGTAGAATGTTTAATGCTGGTAGCACTTTTGTGTGCTACAATAATTGCTACAAGCAGTCTGGCAAAGTGCAAGATTAATAAGCTAGTAAAAGTGCAGGAGAGGAGAGAACTACTAGATCTAAGGGAAAAATTGAAGAGCAGACTTTGATACCACTCAGAAGCTTACAAACAGTCCAGGATACATCAAATCTGTATCTGGACTAGACTAGTTACAGGAAAGGCAGGAAACAAGCACAAATTTGAGCTTTTAAACCAGAAAGTTGAAAGAGATGGAAAAACTGCCCAGATGGCTAGTAAACTACAATTTCTGGGCCAGAAACCACTCTTCTTGTGGTAGATAAGCTACCTAGTGCTTACCACTCCCACTGATATGCTAGAATGCTTCCCTCCAACACAGAAAGGTTTGGTGGGCTCAGAAGCTTGCATACAGTCCTGGATACAGAAAATCTGCATCTGGACTAGACTAGTTACAGGAAAGGGGGGGAGCACAAACGTGGGCTTTTAAACCAGAAAGTTGAAAGAGATGGAAAAACTGCCCAAACGGCCAATATACTACAATTTCTGGGCCAGAAACCACTCCTATTGTGGTAGATAGGCTACCTAGTGCTTACCACTCCCACTGATAAGCTAGAAGGCTTCCCTCCAACACAGAAAGGCTTGGTGGGCTCAGAAGCTTGCATACAGTCCTGGATACAGCAAATCTGTATCTGGACTAGACTAGTTACAGGAAAGGGGGGGAGTGCAAACGTGGGCTTTTAAACCAGAAAGTTGAAAGAGATGGAAAAACTGCCCAAACGGCTAATATACTACAATTTCTGGGCCAGAAACTACTCCTATTGTGGTAGATAGGCTACCTAGTGCTTACCACTCCCAATGATAAGCTAGAAGGCTTCCCTCCAACACAGAATGGCTTGGGGGGGTCTCAGAAGCATGCAAACAGTCCAGGATACAGCAAATCTATATCTGGACTAGACTACTTACAGGAAAGGCAGGAAACAAGCTTAAAATTTAGAATTTTTTTAGTAAAGTGGAAAGGGAGGAAGGAGGAGGAGAAGATAATTCAAGGTTAAGAAACTAAGTGGGTTGGCCTTCTCAAATGTTCTATCTGTATTAGGTAGAATGAGCTAATGACACTAGACTGGGAGGAGTGCCCCAGATCAAATTTACAGTAAGGAAGGGCAACTGCAAAGCCACCAAGTATAAGAACAGGATACCAATGGGGGAGGGTGGGAGACCAAACCATTTTTATGATACACTCCTTGGCAGGAAATCAGAACAAAAACTAGCTAGAAAAGATTTACAAACAGTGTGAGAGTAAAAACCTTATCAGGCCCTGTGATGCAGAAAATTTTAGTATAACTGTGCAGATTAGTTTATTGCTATAAAATACAGTAAAAAGTATGCAGCAGACAATAAAAGTGCTATAAATATCTAAAAGCAATAACTAGTAAAAATAAGCAAAAAACAGGATACTTAAAGTTATATATCACAGATCAGAGTTTGCTCAGCACCCTTCCTCTAATTAGCTCTGTGTAAAATGGCAGAAATGCTCATAAGGTAACCTCTTAAGTAACAGAAAGTTGAAACTTGAAACAACTTTAAAAAAAGCTCAAAAGAACCAATGAGGTGCTTAGTCCAAGCCGTAGTCGAGGTAACCCCAATCAGCCAATGACGATAAACATTACACTCTCACTGAAATGCAAAATGTTTTTTGCTAAACTAAGATGGCCTGGAACATGTGCTCAGACACACAGGCTCTGCAAACAACCAACTAGGCCCAGAAGACAAGCCTGAATATGAACAATGCTCCAGCTATTACCTAACACTACTTAGGCAGAAAACACTACAGAAATGTTTATCACAGCAGAAAAACAGCAGTGAGCCTTTAAATGAAAGTTTTAAACAGATCAAGGAGCAAGGAGACTCTAGAGAATGTTTTTAACTGCAATCAAACCAGTTATATGATACACTCCTTAGCAGGACATCAGAACAAAAACTAGCTAGAAAAGATTTACAAACAGTGTGACAGTAAAAACCTTATTTATCAAGATTTACAAACAGTGTGACAGTAAAAAGTTTATCTATCAGGCCCTGTGAGGCAGAAAATGTTAGTACAACTGTGCAGATTAGTTTATAGCTATAAAATACAGTAAAAGTATACAGCAGACAATAAAAGTGCTATAAATATCTATAAGCAATAACTAGTAAAAATAAGCAAAAAACAGGATACTTAAAGTTATATATCACAGATCAGAGTTTTGCTCAGTGGCCTTCCTCCAGTCAGCTGTGTGTAAAATGGCAGAAACACTCACAAGGTAACCTCTTAAGTAACAGAAAGTTGAAACTTGAAACAACTTTATAAAAAGCTAGAAAGAACCAATGAGGTGCTTAAGCTTTAACCTGAAGCCCATGGCTTATTTCCATCACCGTGGGTTTGCCTTCTGTGTGATTCTGAACAAGGCAATTAGCAAGATAGTGCATTCTCATTGCTCCTGGACAGTTGCACCTAGAAGGTCTATCTGGTTAGCAAAAAAATGTATCATCAAGAGTAAAGAAGGGAACAATAGCTTCTAGCGTGAATGGGACTTCCTTCAAAGACAAAGGGGAAATGGAGGAGGATGCCAGTTACAGAGAATAGAGAAAGACAAAAACTCTATGAGATGGGAACAAGAGAGTATCTCTCTAGAACCCTGAGAAGAGGAATGTATGTATGTATGTATGTATGTATACTGAATAGTGAGCACAATAGGCACAGATGAGAGAAGATATTGTATTCTACAGTTATAGCTAAAATGGAAAAAGATAGTAATGGATTTACTTACTGAAATGTGAGAATTAATACATAGAAAATTAGTAAGTAGTCAGTGGCTCAAAAGGGAGTGTGCCCACCTTTGGTGCAGGAAGAACAGAAGGCTGTGGTTCTATTCTCCAGCCAGGTAATTAGATTAGTTTTCCAGTACTGTCACTGCAGTACACCACCCTTTGGATGAGATGTTAAACTCAGGTCCCAGAGATTTTATTAAAAAAATATAGGTTCATATTTGGTGCATCATGCAACTGTGTATTTGTTTTGAAAGCAGATAATAGTTTAATCACAATATAGTCTATGTAGATAATACATAACTAAACATATTTCTCATGATATGTGGTAAGGATCCATTTCTTATTTATTTTATTTATTTATTTATTTATTTTACATTTGTTAACGGGGAAATTCTGACTGGACCAGGTCCATTTTCAGTGGATGCCCGGGAAGAAAAGCTCCAGCATCAAGTTATACAAATACAGTACATCCAGCATAATACACAAAACAGGTTACATCATGTATGCTGAGCATAGTAATATAACAAGAAATTAATAAAAACACTCCAGGTAAAAGAAGATCTAGAACATAGGCAAAAAACAATGTCAGTTACAGTACATCCAGCATAATACACAAAACAGGTTTTATCATATATGTTGAGCATAGTAATATAACAAAAAATTAATAAAACACTCCACGTAAAAGAAGATCTAGAACATGGATAAAAAGACAATGTCAGTTATACATTGGTAAGAGAAGAAAACATATCAAGTAAGATTCTACAGTTAAAAGCACCCTTTCAGATGACCAAGCCTACAGGGGATCAGAGATCCAGCATGTAATCAGAGATGAGTTTGGGGAGTTAATAGTAGCATGGGTAGGGTTATGTGATACAAGGGCATAACCAGGTACTAAGAAGGTGTGATTTGAGGGAGCTTTTGAATATGGATGTGGATGGGGAAGTGGACATGGATAGGGGAAGAGAGTTCCAATTTCTGGAAACGGTGTGGGAGTAGAGCGCTTTCCCTGCATTATTGTTAGCCTTGGTGATGGAGAGGAGAGATTTTTTCACTGGATCTTAGGTACCAGTTTGCAGCACAGAAAGTAAGTAGGTTGGATAATGAGGGTTTTTTTTCATGATATTTGAGAATATTGTAAGCTGTGTCCAGCTGGTGATAGTTAAGTAGCTGCGGTAGCTTAAGCCATTTTAGTTCTTTTAGTTCAGCATAGTGATGGGTCCTATAGGTTGAGTTAGTAGCAAACTTGGCTATTTTATTGTAGCATGATTCTAGTTTGTCTAGGTTACATTGTCTGATTTAGGTAAAGATTGATGCTGCATATAATAGAGTTGAGAGGAGGTGGCTTTGTGCAAGAGTGACTCTTGCTTTTTGTGAGAGAAAGGACTTATGCTTGTATAGGGAACCTAGTTTTTTGTGTACTAGTTTTATGGTATATGAGATGTGAACATCAAAGTGGAGATTATTGGCTATTTCAATGCCCAGATGTTTGGTGTGGTTAGAAGGGGAGATGGTGGTGCGGTCCTTAGATGTTATGGTAAAGGAGATGTTTTTTTTTTTTATCTGTTAGGGGTAAATAGTAGCAGTTTTGTCTTTTTGGTATTTAGAATTAGTTGGATACCTGATATCCATTTTTCTACTGAGTTAAAGATATCTTTAGTGAGTGTATGTAGGGTGGTGGGAGATGAGGCAGGGCAGATCAGGGTTGAATCATCCGCATATTGTATGAGTGTGGCATGTTGTGTACAGCTATTGAGATTATTTGTGAAAATAGAGAACAACAGTGGGCCCAGTATAGAGCCCTGTGTGACTCATATGGTGGTTGGAAGTTGTGTAGACAGAGTTCCTTTCCACTGGACTGATTGCTGCCTGTCAGATAGGTAGCTTCTAAACCAGGCTATAGTAGAGGAGGTGAAGGATAATGATGTTAGTGACTCTAGTAGAATGGAGTGGGAGACCATATCAAATGCTTTTGAGAGGTCGAGGAAAATGGCTGATATATATTTGTTATCATTCTTGTGAAGGTTTATATGATTAGTAAAGGATAGAAGGGCTGTGGTAGTGCTGTGATGTGGACGGAAACCATATTGTGCGGTAGATAGTAGATTGTGTGTGTTAAGAAATGTCATCACTTGCAAGTGGATGCATTTCTCAAGAATTTTGGATAAGGGGCAAAGGATGGCAATAGGTCGGTAGTTGGAGAATTCGTAAGAATTACCTCCTTTATGGAGAGGAATGATGTGAGATATTTTCCAGAGTTTGGGTATGTAGGATTCTAGTGTGGAGCGGTTGATTAGGATGGAGACAGGATATGACAGGGAGTCATTAGCCATTTTTAGGTATGCAGCAGGTATGTTATCAGCTGCCAGTGTGGTTGGCTTTAGTTTTAGGAGGAGTTTTTTGATAGTTGAAGTGGGCACTGGTGATAGGCCGAAAGAGGGGGTGATGTGGGATAGGTTAGGTTGTGATTGAGGTAGACTGTTTTTGGTTATTTGACTATACAGGGGTAAGATGGATTTAGTAAAATGGTTATTAAATTGAGAAGCTATGTCTAGGGTATTGTTAATAGAGCTGGATGCTGGAGTAGTGATTTTGCCTGGCTTTAGGAGGGAGTTAATGGCATGCCAGAATTTCTGTGGATTTGAATATTTCCTTTGGGCGCTAAGAAAATAGTTTTGTTTGTTTATTTTGGATTCAGCCTTGGCCTTGTTTCTAAGCTGCTGATAGTATTGCCTGGAGCTAGGGGGTTTATCAGTTTTCCAGATTTTCCAGACTTTATCTCTAGCTTTTAGTAAGGCTCTGGTGTCTCTATTTAGCCAGGGTGTATAAAATTCTTCTGTTCAAAAATGTTTCAGTCAGTAATCTCCCAAGTAGTTGGTTGTTTTCTGGGAGTTCACTTCATTTGACTCACAAACCAGATTGAAGAAATCCATATGTTCAAGACCATATGGTCGACAATTTAGTTTGTCAAACCATTCTGATTGAGATCATGGTACATTTGGGATCAGGGAATTTGTCCTTTTCGCCACTGCAGTGCAACCTTGGAACTGGTATACATATAATTAGCAGGAGTGGGGAATGCATGGTAGCTTGCCTCCCTGCAAAGACATGTTTGTGTTGTTTGCAGGCGTTGTTTGCCTTCTCTTAGTTGATCGGTGAACTAAATTATCGACCTTATTTTCTCAGCTATATGGGTTTTGATAATCTGGTTCACTGATCAAATAAACTAGATCTATTTTCTGTCATTGTAAATTTTGGAATATTTTTAAAAGCAAATTTTTTTGTCAGTGAATACTTAAAGGTTCTAAAATTTATTGAATTTATATTGACGTTCCCTTAGCACATGCAAGAAACATATGGTGGAGAGTATCATTATTGATTTTGAGAATAGCATAACATCAGTATTCACTAGATTTAACAGACATCCTAATTTAATAACTCAATCTTGAATACTACCAAATGTTCTTTTGTAAGTATTAGTTAAGGTATTATTCACAATACAGAATATGCATATCAATTTAGCTGGACTTGTGTGGAGTACTTCCACATATTAGTAACAAAACAAAGTATGCGGGAGAGGGAGGAATGCTAAACTGCAAATTGCCTGTTGCACTTTTAACTGATGAGTAGTGATCCATTTACACTACTGACACTGAGCTGCTAGATAACTTTGAAACTAGACATGTTAGTGGTGCTGATACACTAAGAAGCAAATCTTGATATTTGTAATTGGTATTTCATGTCAAATACTTTCAAAAGATCTAGATAAATTAAGTAAACATGTATATAGGTATTATGTTGTCATGGGTAAATTTGATGGACTTCATTTGGGACAATCAATAACTTTCTTGGATGTTTCCTTGACGGGTAAGGTCAATGAAAAAATTAAGACTAGGATCCATAGGAAATTTAATGATACTGGTAATTTTTTACATAAGACTAGCTGCCATCCACCTCACTTAATGAATGCTCTTCCATATAGTGAACGTCTAAGAGTATCTAGGTTATGTAATGATGATGTTGAGCTGTTTCAAGAAATGGTTATGACTATTGATATGTTTTTGAGACAGTGCTATTACTTGTCAGATATTAAAGAAGCCCTAAATAAATTATATGGTACAGTATCTAATATTGGTATTGATAATAAAAAAATTTCCTAAAAAATTTCCGAGGAATAGATGTTTATCTAATAGAAAGAAAAAAATATATCTAATAAAAAGATTTTTTTATAGTTACTGCATTTAATGCTTTTTCGTATGAACAGATGAATATTATAAAACATTTTTGGCCTTTTTTATTAGAGTGTAAGGAATTTCAAAATATTTTGACTTGTCATCCCACTTTTTCTTTTTTAAAAGGAATTATTGTCCATAATAAATGTGTGAGACCTGTGGTGAACTTGTCTATAGAACTGGTACCTAAAGAAACCTTTGCTTGCTCTAAGCGTTCAATATGTAACTATTTGGTGGATTATTTTAAATATATAAATGGACTTAAGTTTTTGCCAAGTAGACAGTATAGTTTTAGTACTAATAATGTGATTTATGCTCTTAAATGTCCCTGCAGTCTTTTCTATATTGGTGAAATTAAAAGAGCCTTCAGAACTAGACTGCACAAACATAATAGGGATATCAAATCTCAAAAAGTCACCAGTCCGGTAGCTATGCATTTTAAATTATCCCATAACAGTGATACATCTGGTCTTCAAGCCTGTATTTTAGAACAAATAAGCTGTGATGTAAATAATTCCAATGTAAAAACTAAATTGTTATATAAAGAGAGTGTGTATATTTTAAAGTTTGGCACTCTAAGTCCAGGAAGGCTTACTGCAGAATGCACGTGGAAAGTTTTAATTCTATTGTAATTTTTATTGGGACAATTAATGTGCATAATTGTTTGATTGAATGTATATTTAAATACTATGCTTTTTCACTTTACTTTGTACTCCTGGAAGGTAATAGTTGCCGATGCACTTGAGTGTTTGTGTGTTTTAATAAACCTTTATCCTGGACTCCTTTGGGTGTGGCATTTCTCCTTGGTGGTATTTGGAGTAGTTTTTCATTTTATCTGTTGTTTTATATAGATCCATTTTTTGTCATTGTAAATTTTGAAACATTTTTGAAAGCAAAATTTTTTGTCAGTGAATACTTAAAGGTTCTAAAATGTATTGACTTTATATTGATGTTCCATTAGCAGATGTAAAAAACATATGGTGGAGAGTATCAGTATTGATTCTGAGAATACCATAGCATCAGTATTCGCTAGATTTAACAGACATCCTAATTTAATAACTCAATCTTGAATACTGCCAAATGTTCTTTTGTAAGTATCAGTTAAGGTATTATTACAATACAGAATATGCATATTGATTTAGCTGGACTAGTGTGGAGTACTTCCACATATTAGTAACAAAACAAAGAATGCGGAAGAGGGAGGAATACTAATCTGCAAACTGCCTGTTGTACTTCTAACTGAGGAGTAGTGATCTACTTACACTACTGACACTGAACTGTTAGGTAACTTTGAAACTGGACATGTTAGTGGTGCTGATACACTAAGAAGCAAATCTTGATATTTGTAATGGGTATTTCACATCAAATATTTTCCAAAGATCTAATGAGACTTTGCCTGAGATATTCAGTAATTTGTCTGAGACAATTAAGCAGAGTACTATAATAGCAATTCCATGGCATAACCAAAATATATGCTATGAAACCAGAGTACAGTTCAGTGATGTATGAGAAAAAAAATTGCCCACGCATCACTCTTTCTAGAAATTGGACAAAGGGTTTAATAAAACATTCAGCCTATACTGACCACTAGTATGAGTCTGTGAATGGATACTATTGTAATGTTGAAACAGTTAAATGTATCAGTAACTGTTTGGCACATCTTATAAAGTTGTGTATACCTGTGAAGCATTTACCAAAAATAGGTTGCTGGAAAGAAGATGCAGTCAAAGGGAGGATTGATTGGCTCTCTCTGGGATGACTAACCACCTTTAAAGCTAAGCACTCTATGGTGGATAAGGGTGACACATGGGTGCGGTGCACTGATTAGCAGTGAGGTTTCCAGTTTTGTTTTCAGTTGGAGTGCCTTCTGCATAGTGTCTGCATGCCCACCATGTGTTTGTGTGGGATTTCTGTGAGTTCTTCAGTTTCCTACCACATCCCAAAATAATTCAGTAGGTGGATTGGTTACTCTAAATTCTTACCAAATGCAAAAACACAGTGGAGCTGACATGGAAACATATGCACAGCTAATTACTCAAACCACCAGGCAAATCAATTAAAATAAACGGAAAACAGCTGTTATATCTTTAATAAGAAAATGCTTTAGCACTTTTGTTCTGTTAAACTGGAGCTTCATCAGAACCTGCAATTATTGTGTTCTGATAGCTGTGTATCAGTTTCCATGTCAGTTCCATGGCATGTTTGCATTTGGTTGCAGGTTTTTTTAATGCTGTTTGCTTTTTTTCTGGTTTTTGGCTCTAAATTGTTCATAGTTTTGTGCCCGACAATCTATTCCATACCCTTATTTGCTTGGTAAACCTGGTAGATAGTGCCAGCTGGTGCCCGTGCATTGTTATAGAAATCAGCTGCAGCTCAACAGCTTTGGATGGATAGTGGATAGATTCTGTGGTTACAATGATGTTACCTATGCAACTTCAATTCAGTTTGCTTACACTGACATAGACTGCAAGTTTTTGATTGGTTGCTTATTCCTTAGTGCAGTTGTAGGACTGGGCATTTCTACTGCAATAATTGCATTCAGTATTACCAGCTTCTTTTCCATTCACAGACCCAGGCACATCAAGTTACAATAAGCCACCACTGAAGCTGCTAAGTGAGTGATCATTTGCCATAGTTTTCATGCACTGAGCTCCGTTAAATAGTAGTTACCATTTCAAATTTGTTCTGTGTGACAGTCTGTACTAGATGTTCACTACTTTTGAAACTGCTTCAGAGATTTCCTTTATTTATGGTAAATTATTTATTTATTTATTGGTGACTTATAGTTGTTGTCTCTTAGCTTCTTTTTAAGCAGTCACACCAATTTTAAAATTAACATTGTAGTGTTATTTTTCCACAAAGTGTTTGTCAGAAGTAAGACTGCAGTGTATAACTATATTTCAAGTCACCCTAACATAAAATATTTATCAAAGATACACAAACTATCAGAATACCAGAAGCAAGAGTGTGTACTGCTTTCCACAGCTACCTGAGTTTTTTTTTCTTTCAAATATTTGTTGATGAGGCAGGTTACTGGTTTCTAAATGGCATTAGCAGTAAAATTAGCGTATGTGATTGACCAATTACCAAGTCCACATAATTCAGTCAGTTTATTTGTTTGTTAACTGTGTTGATCCCGGTAGGCTAGTGGCCTCTTTTCAGGGAGACTCAAGGTGGTATTTATACAACTAAGGGAAATTTGGCCAGGACATCAGGAAACTGCCTCTGCTCTTTTTGATGTGTGTCATGGGATCTTTTACACCCACCTGAGCTACCAACAAATCAAGTAGATGAAACATAGGTTTATCACCTCATCCAAAGGGCAGCACACTCACGTGTACAGCACCCCCTTATGCTGCACTGTAACATCAGCAATTCATCTACCTAGTATGGGAATACAACCCACAGCCTTCAGCACTAAAAGTAAGTGCACTACCTGTTATGTGACTGATACTGGTAAGTTCAGTTTTGTAAAGTATTTCCTGTGCTTTGGAGTAGGATATTGCAATGAAACAATACAACCCACAGCCTTCAGCACTAAAAGTAAGTGCACTACCTGTTATGTGACTGATACTGGGAAGTTCAGTTTTGTAAAGTATTTCCTGTGCTCTGGAGTAGGATATTGCAATGAAACAATATTTAAAAGACATCAGTGACTGAAAATATATTAAGCATAACAGATAATACAATGGTTTTGTTAAAGCTGCAAATACTGAAGAAGGTGTTAAATTCTTCAACAATTTTTGAGACATACTATTTCCCCTTCAGTGTATGATAGGAATGGTTTGAGTGGCTGATGGCCTCCTGAATTGTTTTCCTAAACCATTTAGGAAAACATAAAGGTCTTTCTTGAAGACAAGTGAATCAAGTCTATTTAGATCCTCTTCACAGCTTTTGCTTCAGCTATGAAATAGCATATAAATGAACTAATTTTGTTTAGATCTGCTGCAATCATATGTATGCCAATATTCTTCTCTCAGAAGATAAATAACCAGAAATTAGTTTTCATTGGAGGCATGAGAATGTCTAGGAAGGATTTGGTGAAGCATTATTAAGTTTGATTTATGGTAGGAAATGGCAGAATTGGAAACCATTGATTTGTACAGTTCTATGAAATGTTAAGCTTCAATGTGCTTTTTGCTCCTTGAATACAGGTATCCTGTTAAGACAAGGTAGCTGGAAACTAAATGCAAGGTTGTGGTCACTAATGCTTACTGGGGTGATGCCTGATTTAAACATATTTAAAGTTTTATTTTTAACCAGTCAGTCTTGATTTTGAGCAATAGACGTCACTGACAGGTCAGGACTCCTTGATTTTCCCATTAAAAACATGCTGCAGTAAGACATCATCAACCTCAGTAATTTTTTGCATTATAAACATCTAGTCAGTGTAAAAAACAAATTAATTAATAAAGCTACCATATTCTGAATACCCCAAAGACTCAGTGAAAACTCATCCAAATGAACCATTTTCCACAGCAGCAACAAACTCCTAGAAACTTTGCAGATCTACAGATACCTAGGAATTTGTTCAGACTCCACTCTTAACATTCAGTACTGCATATAATTTACCAAAGCTAAAAATGATCAGACTCATTCTTGATACAAAAGTTATCCCATTTCTTATTCCTCCTGAGGTAAAATTGCCATTGGGAAAGGAGTCCATCCAAAATTGGAATATGGGTTCCCCCAGTTGCCACTATTTCAAAAAAAACTTTCCCTGATTCAGCCCACTTCCAAGGTCTGTAGATTCATAACATTAACCCATGCAAGAGAACACCACTGTACCACCCTAGCTAAAGCCAAATGTCTTCCAGTTCCACATAGATTAACCATCCTTTTAAGATCCATGATCTACAAACTCATCAACATGGACACCATCCTCTACTTCTCTGGTAGACTATCATAAAGGCATCCTTCTTATATCCCGAATATTGTTGTCTTATTCAGACCTCTCAACTGTCTCTATTTTGGACAACAATTCCTATTTTCAGGCCTGATTTAAAATGTCCCTATTTTTGTAGGCATGTCCCTACTTTTTAGCTTAATTAATCCCTTCACACAATTTTCTGAATCACTCTCATCACACTTGATTTTTGAAGCTGTCTAGTTCACAGAAAACCAGACTACATGACAAACATACTAGTAGTACCAATGATTAAAAAAAGAAAACACACAACTTGCACCTCCTTTTTTCAGAAGCAAAAATAAATGCCAAATGTGTGGTAGAATTTTGTGATATAGTTCATTAAAGTCTACAGATTTCATACTGTCTATTTAATATTTTTTCATCATTTTTGTTAATCTGTTTTTTAAATATGTGCTTCTGAGTAGAATCCTACATTCCTGCTGGAAGCAAGAAGAGTTATGTGTTATTGGGTATTCCAACTTTATGCTACTAAGATATCCAGATTTTTAGCTGGTTGTTCCAATTTCCAAGGACCTTTGTTCCTGTTTTCAATGTCTTCAGGTTGAGAGGTATGGTCTGACTCCACCTGAAACCTGCAGACCCCACTCAATAAACTCAAGCAAACTAAATATGCTTTTTCTATTTTTACACTGAAAATCTGGAAAACCATCCCCAAACACATAAGTGATGCAATATCTTTTCTTAAATTTAGAATGGGACTTAAGGCTTAGCTCTTAAATCAGGCAAAATGCAGAATGCCACATCACTGGTCACATCATACAGAACAATTGAGATGTCAATACACTTGCATAACATACATCAAAATTATGTCTTACACTCACATTGCTACACATATTCTCAGAGTGTTTATTCAGCTTGTAAATAACGTGCAACTTCCAGTGTTGCTATTTGTCTTGATACACTTACTATATGACACGTATCAGCCTGTTGTGGATAAGTAATCCATGATTATTTTCAAGGTTCATTTGCTATACTGTGTGTCAGATTTTTAGGTATTGTAATCTGTTTCTTTTTGTAATATGTCTGAATATTGCTGAGCCTGAAAATGGTCCATCCAGATCAGTGGTCTACCCAGTTTATTTATTTATTTATGTATTTGTCATTATTGATCGGGAAAGTCCAACTGAGCAGAGATCATTTTCAGCAGAAACCCAAGAAGAAAAGTTCCATGACAGTACATTTATATTAAGAAAAGAATTTCAGACAGTTTTCTGAAAAACTACATTAACATTTATCAGAAAAAAAAAACACATTTTGTTGCTTGACAGGTATACATAGTAAAGTATATGCATCTATATGTAGAAGTCTGTACAGTTCAGGTAGCTCTAAATTCTCGCAAGAAGATGGATTTATATTGTAGACAGGAAAACACTGTAAAGAAGTTTAGTGCTCTTAAATTTCAGTTTTGTATGGTCTTTTTAATTGTTTGAAGAATATAGAAATCAAATTTGAGTGTCAGCTGTTACACTACCCAGTAACTTAGTATGTGGTTCAACCTCAATTTTAGTATTATTTGCAGATGTAACTGAAAGAAAATATTGTTTTTGATTGTGATAATGTTTTTGGTAAAGGGCATCAGTTTGGCTTTATTGGTATTGGGGAGCAGGTTTGAATTTTTCAGCCAGGTTTTGAAGAGTTAATAGTTATCAAACAAACAAACAAACAAACAATCTGATGGAGAGAAAAAAAATGATACCTGATAGGAGAAAACAATTAACTAGTTCAACCAATGAGGTTGTGCTATGATCTTGAGTGTTGTTGGAATTTGTTTGCCAGCTAATAATAGAAATCATCTAGAATATCTGTACTCAGCCAGCTGAAGGTATTTTTATCCATTTCTATTAAGTTCATGAGGCAAAAGCATACACACTACACTATCCCTTCTACACACTACACTATCCCTTCATGTGAACACTTCACTTGACTTCCATTTTCCTGTTGAGTAAAGATTAGTTAGAATGGTTGGTGGATACAATATAAAATTGTTAATTCACAATCCTAATGTCCTTTTAAAAAAGTGTCAGCACATAGTCCAGGGAAGTAAATAGTGTGGGAAGAAATAGCCAGGGAATTGTTATGGCTAGGCTTGTATAGGCCCTAGGGCTGATAGCCTAGTACCAGCCTATGAACCTATAAACCTATGAATACAAAAAGCAATGTACACTTGCAGACATGCAAGAAGTATCACCATGATTAGCGCCTCTCTCCAAATACCACTTGCAAGATCAATTAAAACAAAGCAAAAGCAATAGAAAAAGAAATAGCAACCTTGTAAAATATAAGGAATTGGCATCACTCACTTATCCAGTCTTATGTCAGTTGTTCTGCCCATACAGGAACAGCTACAGAGCTTTAAAAGGACTGAATCTGGAGAAGATGTTATTGCATGGCTGTTGATTTACGTGCAACAAAGTAGCACTTTCTAGTCTGGGAGTATAAATAAGGTCAGCGCTATGGTTTTGTGAACTAAGGCTTATGTCACATGTGGTCACAAGTCTGCCATAGTTAGAGCAATGAAAAGTAAATTTAATTAAAATGCTATAAAAAGAAATTATGGGAAAAGATGGCAACCAGAAGGAGAATACAAGGATATACTTCACAACACAGATTTGACAGTGGCCATCTTCACGTCATTAAAACATCTAGAATATTGAACTGTGTATGTATTTTGTTCAGACATAAACGGAATACATATGCAATCAAAATGATTACCTGAAGTAAGGTAACTTCAGCTCATAAAAAAGATGATTTAACTGAAGTGTACCCTGAGCTCATATTTAGCCAGGCTGTTTTAGTATTAAAAAGAAAGAAGATATTTGTCAGTATTGAATGTTGACATGCATGGTAATTGATTACAGCAATATGACAAGGAATAAAAGTTAGTGAAGCAATATATTGCTAGCAGAATATAGCAAACCAGTGATTCCATAAAATGAATGGAGTATTAATGTTTCATAGGGTACATTGGCTGTATGAATTTCATTGATCAAAGACACAACCAAATATTGCAGTTTTGTTCATTGTCTTTGTTCTCACCTATCAAATGTCAGGACAAACGTAAGATATGCTTCTATACCAAAGACAAAAAGGAAACTAAAACAAACAAACAAAATAAATAAATAAAAGAAACAAAAAAGAAAATAATCTGGGAAACATGCTTCAATGTTAAAACAAACCGAGTCACATTATATATTAAATATAAACCAACAGAAATGCAATTGAAAGAAAGTGCACAAAACAAAGCTAATCAAATAAAATGCTGCACTTCTGTCTTCTGAAGTATAACCTGACAGATAAGCACCCAGGTGTTCACTAGACTAAATAAAGATTTTTATTGGCTAATAATTATCTACAGTATCGCTTCAACTATGGATCACTGAACACCAACCCCCTGACAATCAGAATATCTGAAAGCTAATGGCTGAAACAGAAAATGCAAAAACCCCTCACTCATTTTTTTTTGTTTTGTTTTGTTTTTTGCTGGAGGACATACGTATACCAACTCTGCAGCCATACCAGCTCAGAAGAAGAAATCTGCCCAAAAGCCCATCAAAGCCAAAGTACACTTGTATATATTCCCATTAAGGAGTTCATATGGAAAACAGCTTTCTGAGTTCTAGTCCGTGGCATCTTGTGCCTCTGGCAATTGGCACTGGAGGAATCACACTTCTTCCACTTACAGGGTACACTATGGTATCACAAGGATAATACATAACACATTCATAAATACTCCAAAGATGGAAAGGTCATTAAATACAACATGCAATTTGTAAACAATAAGGCAAATTGTTGTAACTCTTATATTGTAAGACGAGACAAGATTGATTAGAAACGAAAACAGCTTAGCATAAATACTGTATATCAAGGTGCAAGTATAGCACCAGTAGTGGGAAAGTCTGAATGACTTACTAAAATGTTCAATGCCTTCCCTAGCAGTGTATAGATTAAAAGGAGATACCACAGAAAACATAGAAATACAGTATCTAAACATTGAATAACAAAGAATGAAAAATGTTTTACATTTCTGCACAAAGTTATATGTAAATGGTTAATGGCTGAAATAGATTGAGGGATTAGGACAATTATGTTTACATTAAGTTCTTCAAATATGCACATAAAGTAGTGAAGAAAACAGACTATTATTACTACTCATTTTTTATGGTGTTATTTTACTTTGGAATTACCTAAGAGCATAATTTATTAGCATAGCTCATAAGAAGGCTCGGCACATAAACTGTAGATAAATGGTGGGTCGCTTTCTCAGAGATGCAGCTATGGAGCCTGATTACACAACATACTTGTAAGAATCATAAATGATCAGATTTCCTAAGTCTACACACTTTCTGATCAGAGTTTACCATAAGTACATCAGCTGAGTGAGGAGGGAGATTCACTTTAACATACCTGCTAACTATTTGTCTCACACACTCCTGTACTACCTGTCCACTAGGAAAAGCCCAACTTTTATAAATATAGTCCAGAGTTTGTTCTCCACATCCCATTCATGCTAATTATCTGCTGTAACTGAGTGTAGTGGTATGAGCAGGCCACCAAAAGCTATTATAAAGCAGCAAGCAGTGCTTCTGACATCTGCGTTAAACTTCGGAATTTTTTTTTTTTTTTAGAAAAGATTTTTTTTTTCTTTCCCTAGCCTTTGCAGGAACTACTGAGTAAGGAAAAGATGCCATCTATCTACTGTGTCTATATTACCTGACTGAATGTTTAGGTTAGCGAATAACTAAACATCAAACTGGTAATATCGAAAAATTAAAATAGCGAACAGTCTATTTAACATAGGGAATGAATTCCCTCAGCTGCAAAAAAAAAATTTAAACCAAAATGAAGTGGGGGCTTCATCCCGCACACCCACCAATGTGGGGGAACCATTCCCCCCACACCCCCCTAACTAAATATACCAACTCCAAGATCACTCTACAGTGGGGAATGCGGCTAAATCTGCATAACGGCCAAGGGAATTCTTTCCCTAAGTTAAATTGGCCATTCGCTGGTTTTTGCTTTCGCTATTACCAGATTGACATTTAGGTATTCACTAACCTAAATATTCGATTAGGTAATAGGAACTCTATATACTTGTGGATCAGCAGTTTGAAGATCTCACAGGTGTTTATTAAGCTTTCCCTGATGGTTAGTTTGGTGATCCTTTTTACCAACATGAAAACTGATGGGTAGTGATGACAGAAGATGCCTCTGTACATAGATTTAAGGAAGGCAAGTCAGCATAAAATATTTCACCCTGCCAAGGCAAGAGTAGATAAACTTTATTGTTAGGTTATCAAAAATTGAGCTCCATGAGTTTTCTAGTTGAGGGAGGATTGTGATGCCTTCAAGTGATCCAGAATTTGCACCAAATTTTGCAGACTGGCATGAACAAAAGATCAGATGAAGACTCAAGGATGCATTTCATATGTAGAATTTGACTTATCTTTTTAAATGGTAGGTTCTGCATTAAAAACATACCAGAGTTTGGTCCCAGAGGACATGTTGTAGGAAAATAAAGCAACTACCAGTTGAGATGTACTACCCAGCAAGTATACTTTAATTCAGGTCCAGAATGTGTGTATGTCTGGTGGGGTGTCTTGCAGAGCTATGTTAAGGGTATGCTACAGGGTAAGCTCTCATGTGGAAACAGTGAGATTTACTAAACTTCCATTTGACATCAGAGTCATCAAAACTTGATTTGACATCTTGCTGAATTATCTTTCTAAATAAACTAGATGTAAAGCTTATTAATTTTCTATAGCCAGACCCATGTAAAAGGAATAGAGATATGCCACATAACAAACATACTTTAGGTCTGAAATCATCTTTAGTGCACTAATACATTCAAGACTCTGCAAAAAAGATCATAACCATATGAGTTTGAAATTAATGTCTAGAAGCTCTGAATTGTACAGAACATTTTTGTTTACTTTTTGTTTTTAAGTATGAAGAGCTTTACAACAAGGGAAGGTAAATGGCTAGGGAAAACATTTCTGATCTCCCACTAGTGCATTAAAAGAATGCACTCTGTTTTGATGACATTAACTATGAGAACTGAAAATAAATTAAAAGTTGATTAGTATCTTATGGAAGGTTAATATGTCATGCTGCAGGGTTAGTAAACATTAAAATACAGTTATTCTCAAACATGAGCAATCATACCCTTTTCAAAAATATTCCAACTGGGCCAACTCTACAGATAGAAGAAAGGGATAAAGAGCAATGATGCCTCAAACTATGAAGGAGTGGAAAATTACATTTCTGTGCTAAGTATTATGATAGGTGAGAGGGAGGAACAGAGTGTCTTTATTACAATGACAATTTTAATAAGGAAACCAAGTACCTTACAATCTTCCCATATGCACTTCCAAGTAGTAAGGTTTAATATATTTTCAAAATTTTGATGTAAAAAGCATGCATAAGATTGGGGAGGTGTCTAGAGGGTTGTATAATTATTGGCAATGAATGAAGGTGATAATATCTGCCTCTTTTTCAAAAAACCTGTTTGATTTTACTACATTTGTTATTATAAAAGGGGTTGGAGTCTTGTCTCAAGAATTTTACTGAACCACTTTGCCTCGATATTTATAAGAGAAGTGTGATAGTAGTTTATAACTGAAATAAGTTTTTTAACTGGTTTGGGCAAAACCATTATCCAATGTCATTTTGTAGAAGGTGGGGAAGCATCCTTGAAAGAACATGGATTGAAACAGACATAGTAGTGGATGGTAATTTCTTATTGTAGAGAATTAGAGCTCCTGAAATATAAACCATCTTGACCCATACGTTTACCTTCAGGGGTAAATTTTTACATGAAGCAAATTTCTATCACAGTGATAGGAATGACAATATGAATAACTTCTGCTCAGAAGACTGTGGAAAAGTTTAGGTGACTGAGAAGGCTGTGGGTGACAAATGGCATTGCTGGCATTGCTGTCACTATATTGTAATGGGTGAGTGTGCAGCTTTGTGTTAAAGGTGAAAAAAACGTTATTAATTTATCTTGTGATAGCACTATTGGTTTCATCATCTTTAATTAAGGAATGCCACTTTCAGCCTAACACTTTTATAACCCATGCAATAGGAATTTTCCATGTTTTTTTTCTTAAAGCCCAGGCTTGTATAGATACTTTATTGAGGTACAGCTAGCACCACCATTGCAGAGGATTTAGCTTATTGTATATCTTTATAGTCTTCTATCAAAATAAATTATTTCAACTTAGTTATTTTACAATGACATAACTGGAGCTGTGTGTGTGTGTGTGTGTGTGTGTGTGTGTGTGTGTGTGTGTGTGTGTGTGTGTGTGTGTGTGTGTGTGTGTGTGTGTGTGTGATACAAGAATGGCAATTTCACCACCTTTTCATGTCAGTTAGTGCTCTGGCTACCTACCAGATATCCTTCAGCTCTAGTTTGAAGGAATCCCACCATACAAATCATGGCATGATACTGATGGGGTTCTTTGGAATGATATCCGTTACTGCAGATTATATGAATGTACACAATTCCAGGCATGACAGGATTAATGGATCCATTCACCAGTGTGGGCCTGAATTAAAATTAAAGGATATAGTTACCCCATCATGATCTCTAAAGGTGGGAATGCTTTTACTGTAGAGGCATCCACTTGACTCACAAGATGAACAAGCCAGCATCAGTCACCACCATCACCCCCACCACACCCCCACCTGCACAACTCCTCCAATGCCCAAACTATTAATTAAACTCAGGTCATCTCAGATGTAGTCAGGATTTACCCTACTGCCCACACAGCCCCTGCTTACAAGACAGTTGAGTACAGGATTAACCTTCCCAAATGATATGCCTATAAGCTTGCTTGTAGTAGCAACTTTCTTTGAACAGTCTGCAGCAGATGGAGTGTGGTTTTCTAGCAACTGCCATGAGGAAGTAGTGTTTACAGCTGGTATATCCAGTAGGTTTTCTTGAAAAAAAGTTAATATCTATCTGAAACAGCAGAATATTTCATTATGGAAGATATTCTCTGCAGTAAAACTTCTGGACTTGTAAAAAAACATTTCTTCTTCAAGGTGATTTCTCTTAAGGAGTCTTGAAAAAATTTTACTGGATAGCTTTTCAATGTAAAGGACCCCCCCCCCCCAACACCTTCCAGGAATTTTACTTTGTCCTGAATGATGACTAGCTTGAATACAATATTTCTGTAAGTCCTGGAGAATCATTAGGCAGTCTAAGAAACGTATGTGCCCTCTCTACATGCAAACTGGAGTACCTCCATCTTGACTATGTATTGTTCTTTTTCTCCAGCTTTTAATCTGAGGCATACATTATTGCACCTTTGACAAGGTTTAAGATCTCCCATCTTAACCTGAATTGTTTTAATAGGTGCCTGACCACCAATAATACCTGACTGAACACCTTGTATATGAGCACATGGGAAAGAGACTGCTGACTGTAAGACGTCTGACATCACAGGACATCTTCATATTTCTTCTTTGTTTTGCATTACTGGTGCCTTAAGATGAACTGTCTCTACCAGGATATGAGGCACCCATTTTGTTAGCTGTCAGTCTTCAGCTGTAATGTATTTTCAGTGCCTGAGAAGTTCTGCAACAGGAAAAACAACCCAAATTCATTTATTTCTGAGGCAGAGCTCTCCATCTCAGTAAACTGCTCTGTGACTGGAATCACACTGATAAACATACACAAGTGCTTGCAGAGATTAAAGAATACTTCCTGCCTTTTGGAGAGGTTAAATCGCTGTGATGATCTAGATGCTAATAAAAATAGATTGCAGTTAGGTACAGAAATTATTAATTACAGTGTTATCACACTAATGGCAGGCTTTGTCCTCAGACTTCATACACACTTAATCCCACAGCACAACTGCCACTGTGTATAATCGATAACATGCCATGGTAAGAGGAACCAACATGGTATCCACATAACTCAGACAACAAATATTAAATATGAATCTAGAATGAGGAAGAGGCTGGACCACTAATACATGAATTCAAGGGACGATGAGATGGCATTGGACAATACACCACAATCATGATGTGGTGGAAGGAGATGAACATAACTAATAAACACACAACATGGCTTAACAGGTAGAAGGGGACAGCCTGGATAACAAACACTGAATAGGAATGAAGTAAGAGGTAGGGGTTTCCTGCTTGTGCATCAGTGTAAATGGTTGCATTTAGAAGAATCTCAGCAATGAGTCTCTTCTTACTGTGTACACATTAATGCCTTTACTTCGTATTTTATAATCTGGGTGATCTTACATTCATTCAGGACAAAGTAAAATTCCTGGAAGGTGTCGGGGGGGTCCTTTACATTGAAAATCTGAAACATTATCTGCATTATCTCTAGTTGTCAGATGACTAGCTTTGGTATTTCCCATGGGTGTTTATGAGGGAGTGTCAGTAAAATGATTAATTTGAAATGTTTCCTGCCATATGTCACCAGTGACATCACCCAATGCCAGAAAATCCAGTAGCTAAAAAGATCCATAAAAAGTTAATTTATTCTTTCTTGAGCAGAAGGCCACTAACTGACATTTGAAAAGGTAACAACATCTTTTTAAAGTACTTCATTCAAGAAATTAAATTATTGTAAGTGATAACATCTCAGAAAGATTTAAGTTATTCCCTCAGCAAGGATGTTTTTAAATGAAAAATGGTTGGGAAATTCCCACTTTGGTGGTTTCTGTTATATTAGTGAAAACATGAGCAAAAAACTAAAATACATGTAATCAACATAGTCTTCTGCTATTATGAAAAATGGCTTAAAACTTGAAGAATTTTAAAGCAGATCACAGTGGAACATCTTTCTTCATTTGCCGGTGAAGCAGGAAATCAAGTTCTCCAGTCTTTGCTCTGTTGAAACTAATGGAAACTGTGGTAGGGCAAGTCAAAGCAGGCTGAATCAAAAGTAATAAAACATCTACACAGGTGCCTACAAGGAAAGTCCACTATCTCATTTCCACATTGCCATATGATTATCAGCTTCCTTAACTTCCTGGAGAAGCAGAACATTTTTAAACAGTTTCATCAACTTCAACAAGTCCTTTAGAGATTTATGGTCAGCCTCCCTTGGAGTACAACTGATGGTAGAATAAGAGTCATTTTCTGCATACCAACAATAGCGTCCCCGAAATTCCTAATGAAATATCCAGCTAAATTTCAGGCTTCAGATCAGGACCATTGCATCTCTTTTAATATTGCTGTTGAGGCAACTGTGATGTTACATAAAGAACTGACAAGCTTATTTAAATAGTGCAGGGCTCAACAGTGGTAGCTGACAATATTAACTTTATATTTCTTTCTCCATGAGCTTTTCCACTGAGTTACTACAGTTAATTTGCTGATGTAATGTACTAGGAATACTACTTATTAAGCAAATTAAGCAAATCAATTGTTTTGTTGCAGAAAGGGTAATATTGTTAAATATGGCTTTACTTGTTTCATTTGGCTTAGTGTAACATTATCCATTGCAAATGTGTGCTATCTGCCTAGACTAATCCTGCATGTTCTTAGTGGGGTCTATATCGCTTCACTGAAGTTACTTACCTCGAACAGCTATTCATCAAACCAAAATCATTGAATGGCATCAGCGAACATCTTTCACACTGTAAGAAATCACTTGGCCAGCATACCTACCTACACACATGCCACAGTACATCAAATCCACCAAAGTGGGGAACTACACCCCCCTCACACCCCCTACTTATATATACCAACTCCAAAATGACACTACAGTGGGGAAAAGGGGACATCAAGTGACTTACCTGAGAAAAATGTTCACTGATGTGAACGTTTAATGAAGGGCCGTTCGATGATATTGGTTCGATGAATAGCCGTTCGAAGTAAATAAACTTTGATGAAGTTCACAAAAGTAGAAGAAACAAACTGGTGTCCACAAAAATATCTGCAACAAATGCAATGTCCAGCCACAAGTGCGCTAAACGCTAGAATTTATTAAAACACAAAAATACAGCGTTTGATGAAGTGATATGGACCCATTCTTAGTGTATTAGGTTTAAATACCTCGGCACAGAATGGCTGATGATCAAGCTCCATTTTTCAGTAGAAGTTGTGTATGTATGCCTTTCTGTGGGGGTGGGGGTTCATTGTGTTGCACACCAGCAACTTCATTTTCATGCCTTATGCAGGTTTTTAAGGCATCAGTTTTGAGTTTTTAAGATGTATCAGTCAGTGTCTGACTACATATTGACTCATGGATAGTTCTGCTATACCTGTGACTTTTCCAAAGAAGAACATATGGTGCACATCTGTAGGTGAGAATATAGTGGTTCTATTCTACAGTGCCCCGCACTAGTGCATTACAGTCATTCTGCCACTAACTCATTCTCTAACTACCACCATGAGGGGTGGAGCTATAGGAACAACATCAGACCCTCACTATTATGTGCTCAGATACTGCATGGTTTACATAAATAACTTACAGAGCTATTACAAAATATTAGTAATCAGAGTGGAGCCATAGGTTATTTGGCTGGCCATTGGGTGATGGACTGTGTGCAAGTATCTGTGTGTGTGTGTGTGTGTGTGTGTGTGTGTGTGTGTGTGTGTGTGTGTGTGTGTGTGTGTGTGTGTGTGTGTGTGTGTGTGTGTGTGTGTGTGTGTACCTTTCTCTGTAGACTGACACTCCAGCAGTGATAGTGATTATGGCCTTGGAATTTGTCAGTCGTTTTTGATTAAGGAGGAAGCATCTGACATTTAGCCTACCCTCAAGCCATGTGATGTTTCTTCCCAGGATTCAGCAAACTTCCGTGCAAGAATAGCTTATTCTTGCATGGAAGGGACCATTCCCATGCAGCACGGCAGTGTGCCATGCATATTCATGAAGGCGTGCTGCCATGCTGTAATATGGACATGGTTCTGTGTACAAGCACAGGGGCTGTGCCTGAGAGCAGTGGTCTCACAATACACACGCCTCCCCCCTGCACTCCATAATTGCCGTATGGCAATGTAAAAGTAGTGAGAGTGTCCGCGGACACCATTACCTCTCAACCTCACAAGAAATCTAGACAAAGCCATAAAAACAAAGGGACAAATAGGGACAAATGTGAGATATTGCTCTCACAAAATTATAAAGTCTATTAGAATGACAGGCTTTGCATTAGCATGAATTACCCAAAGGGTATGAAGTGCAAAACTCAAATGTCTGTCATTATTTACTAACTGCAGTCTTTAATGCTTTGCCACTAATCTGCCAGAAAGCCACAATTGTATGACAAATGGACCAAAAATATAAGGCAAAAATCTGGACATTCTGTGAAGATCTGTACAGTTGAAAGGTATGGCAGACACTGTTAGTGTCCATGGAGCTTACCTCTCAAATGCAAACCCTGTCATGTCATCACCATTTGAAAAGCACATCCCCCCCCCACAGATAATGTTGCAGAAAGCAATGTGCATACCCTTACATTACAAAAATAAAACAGTTTAATTTTTTTTTTCAGTTTGCAATAAAGTTTAAGTGTAGCTGAGCGGGTGTGTGCATCACACAGCTTTGCTCAGCCTAGCTCACACATCTGAATGAGCTAAATAGGAATATACTTCACAAAACAGCAAGGTGGAAATAATGAAGTGGTTAGAATATTCACTTTGCAAGTAGTCGTTCCTGGTTCAATCTCCACTGAAGCCAATTAACATTTTACATGTGAAAGCAGTACATATTTTTTATTAATAATTAGGTAGTAAATAACATATATTTGTTAACCAGAGTAGTGTAGTAGGTCCAGATGTGAGGTGTCAGTGTAATAAAGTTGTGAAACCCCCATATAAACACAAGTGCCCCATACAGTATAGTCACACAAGTATAAATGTAATGAAAGCACATAGGGGGATGTCAGGGAAGGTAAACAAAATTATAATATGTCAGGAATGATGAATCAATCCCATACAGCTGATACTCTACAAAATAAAACATAAGCAATGCTAAGCATTGCACAGCTATGCTTACCGGGTGTAAATATGAATGCTAAACAGGCTGATTCCAAGATGGCCGCTAGCTAGGAAGCACACTTCTCAGTCAGCTCCTAACAGAAATCTACAGAATACTGTATTAAACTACATACTAAAGCATCTTTTCAGTAGATTTGTAAAAGATACAATATTTTATATACTTATCTGCAAGATCAACATGTGCTGACTTGAGGATTTCAGCAAGAAGCTCAGGCCTCATCAATAAACTACAGAAAACTACATAGAAAAATAAGAAACTTCGATAAATATAAGACCATGGACTTAATGGAATCTCAAACATCAAAAACAAGACTTTCACAATTAACCTCACCAGAGAAAGAAGTCTGTACAAAGGGACAGCAAACTGATTTACAAAAACAGACTGCAAAATGAAGACTGAACAACCTCTCTTCATGGAAGAACTCAAGGCAGCTCTAACACCCTTGCAAGAAGAAATACACTCTTTTTCTACAAAACTAAATGCCTTTGGAAGTAATATAGATCAAATATTAACTAGACTAGACAAAATGAAGGGGAAACTGTAGAGAATGAAACTAAAATAGAAGAAATCCAATGAAGAACTAATGCCACACAAAAAATGATGTCTGACCTACAACAAAAAATGATTTACTTAAAAGCCAGATCAAGAAGAAATAATGTGTTCATTAGGGGTATCCCAGAAGCCTATGAACAAGCTTCTCTGCGTAATGCAATTAAACAAATCATTAAATTATTCTTGGACAACAATGCTATAGTTCAAAATATTACAATAGAGAGATTCCACAGAGCCTTAGGAAAATCACAAACTCTTGATGCCCCTAGGCAAGTCTATGTGAGAATACTAAATGCAACTCATGCTAATATGATTATACAAGCTGTTAAAGCTAAAAAACTAATCATTTTGAAAGGTAACAAAATAACAATTGCACAGAACTTACCCTTAGCTATCAAGCAACAGAGACACATTCTATCACCTTTCTGTGCATACTTAACAAAAAACAAAATAAAATTCCAAATGAAGTATCCTGCCTCCTTACAGTTCCAATACAAGGGATCCACATACCAAGCAAAATGTAAAGATGAAGCAAATACAGCTTTCTTAAAAGCATTCAATAAGATCCCTTCAAAATAACCAGTAAAATATAAGTAACAGTAAATACTGTTTCTATCAGTATTTATAATGAATAATAAATTACTTTAATATCAACAAAATATAGGCATCACTAGTATTTGTAAGCATTATTTTGTAGTTTCTGAAGGTTTTTTACCTTTATAACGGAAGAAGAAGGCTCCTTAGGCTTTCCTTTCCATTGCAACATTCTAAAGCTGTTTTTCCAGGATGTTAAGCCACATCAGATGACCTTTGACCTCATGTCGCACATGTCAAGTAACTCATACAGTGATGTCAGAGTCAAATCAAGTCTATGGCAGCCTAGAAGTCCCAAAAAGAAGCAGGAAAATATGTGATTAGACGAAGAGAGCCTCCAGTTCGAACAGAATGCCATCCAGGAAGTAAGTTGCTGTATTAAAATGCTGGAAATCAAGAGATAACTGCAGTTGGGGGGCGTGGCTAGGATGTAGACTGGTTGGCAGCATCTTTTCTCAGCTCTGCACTCAAAAGATATTTCTGACAGGAAATTTTAAAAACTAGATATTGTAGACAAACCTATTTTGCTGAATTACTTCTACTAATATCACTAGAAGTCTACATTGCAAAAAAATTGGCTTTAATCATTATTTTCCTGTCAAAAAACAAGAATGAAGGTATCTGAATCTACTGAAAATAGGCTTTTCTAAGAATACCACACAGAACCAGAAGATGAGAAAGAAGATACAGTCTTTATTAAATGCTATACAAGACTTATCAGTGAAATTTGACAAAATGAATACCAAACTGGACACTTTTGAAGAGAGATCTACAAAACAAATACAGCAACTACAAGAAATAATGACGCAACAGAAGTCTCAAATAGCTGACATTGAGAGATCCCTAAATGATACTGAGGGCAGACTCTCAGAACAAGATCTTCAGCTACATTTTTTATCAAAACAAAATGCTTCATTACAAAATAAAATAGAGGATCTAGAGAACAGGTCCAGAAGAAATAACCTTCGCATCTATGGGCTACCAGAGAAAACAGAGGGAGATAACATGGTGACTTTCCTTACTACCTGGTTACCAGAAGTTTTAAAATTGCCTGAAGCTCTTTCTTATGGAATTGAAAGAGTCCATATATCCTTAAGAGCTTCTTCATCAACCATCAAATCAAAAAAACACCCGAGATCAATAATAGCAAAGTTTTTTTCATCACAGGACAAGGAACTTATTTTAAAGACAGCATGGTCAACTTCTCCAGTTATATACAAAGACAACATAGTCAGATTTGAAAATGATTATTCTGCTGGAGTTATAACTGAAAGAAAAGAATGTTTCCCTCTGATAAAGGAATTGAAAAAAAGGCAACTTAAAGTGCACCTGCTGTTCCCTGCAAGAATAAAAGTATTTTTTACTATAGGTCCTAAAACTTTTGACACTCTACAAGCAACAGTCTCTTATCTTTCAGCTAATAAAACCTTGGATAAAGTGGAAGAAATGGATTGGAGCTCCTTTGGGGTAAAGAGACATGCAGAAAAAAATGAATGGAGCACTGCTGACAAGAAGAAGAAGAAGAAACTAAGAGACACATGAAAAGCACAAACATTGTTTTCTATTTGCTCTGTAAGGTAAAAAAGTTCTTCTTTAAAAGCATTCATGCTTTACATATGTGTCAGTCTTTGAAGCAATATAAATACAGGATAAACAGGACATTTTATAACTAAAGGAAACAACCCCAAAGAAAGCAAGGTAACATAGCTTTCTTTATTACAGTGTAAATACTTACAGTCATGATTTCTCTAACTCTAAATGATATTTAGATAATTCATTTATAAATTACCTGCCTTTTACTGATAGTATAGAATATGATGCATTTACACTGACATATTAATGTGGTGTGCTTAAATGAACATGATTCTTTTTATATTTACACTAAGCTGCATGCAATATCTAAACTTTTGCATTTAATTCACATAATAATATATAAAAGCTGATAGTAATAACTGTCAAAAAGTGCCTTGAAAAGTAGTTATCTATTCTTTGATGCTAAAAGTGCCTTTTTGACTAACAAACAACTGTTTGGCTTGTATATCTGCCCATAATGTTAAAAAAACTAATAGCAGTTTAATGAGCTCGTGCTCAGTTTAAAAAGCTCTAAAAGCTTCACTTACTTTGTTTTTGGCTTCCCACCATGGTCACAAGCTGGGAACTCTTATTTTACCATCCCTAGAGTGGAGGTTCTTCAGTTAGAATCCATTAGTGTGTGTTAAATCCTCTACAAATGTACGAACAGCACAAAACAAAAGTAAACAGTCTGAGTGATGTCAGCACTGAAACAAGGCAGTATGGGTGTAGTTTAAGCTCTTAAGCTACTTAAAGTAACAAGCACACTATTTATGAGATGGCAAAGTGCTTTTACAGTTTAACAAATATTAAAAGTGCACTGAAGTACATAACAAATTTAGAAGGTATCAACACATGCATGATGTTTTATTATATTGTAACATTTGTTATTCATTTTGAATTGTGCACATAAACAGCACACAAGGCTTAAAAAGAAGTATATCACTTGGAAGAATCTGTATGAATAGTTAACACATACAGACTTTACTACAGTCTTTTTTGATAACATCACCCAAGTAAATTACTATAATTTAACTTAATTTTATGAAAATTTAATATATTTAAGCCCTTGACTGGAACTATATAACATATTTGTAAACACATTGCAGCTAGTGTACTCAACCTTAAGGACAGTAAATCAATTATGGTTCATGAATGTAGCTATTTGTTATTAGGCATTTTAAAGATAAAAAGGAGTTGCTGTTTAATTATTAAGATACTCTGCAAATATTAAATTGGTTGAGTAGCACAGTCATTAAGCAGTAATGAGCAAGAAAAAATCTCATAGACTTGCTTATGATATTGTTAAAGATACATAAAAAAGAACTGCTGAATTATAAGTATGCTTTTATTAAAGGCAAGTTATACTAATATTGAACATCCTCACTGAAAATGAATGGTTGTGTAGAGAGACAGTAACTCCCATTATATGACCAAGGCTAAAGAGATTGTCTTGTATGTCTAAATTGATCAGCCTTGAACCTTAGATTACAAATAGACATGCAATGTACTTTTACTTATAATACTGAATATATATTATATATCATCACAAATGCTAAAGCCATTGTCAGCTATATCTCATATTAATCACTTTTATAGTATCTATATATCTCATGTTTTTTAAAATATGATAAGTATTAAAATATGAATTGAATAGCATAGGCATTTACTAATATATTGCTGTTGGTACATGATATGCATATAAATAACAGGTCTAATTTCTGACTATGAAAGTAAATACCAGGCTATATGCATTTGTTAATTATGAAAGAAGAGCTTGCTATTTATTCTTTTTAATATCCTATAGGTATGTACTTGTTAGAGACACACACATGCTGCAAAGCTGCTGGTTATTGCTTATTCATTAGTATATTTCTGACTGCAATGTTATAAATATATGGCATGGACCACTTGAGTTGAGAATATGTCTCTATATTGTGCATGTTCTTGGTTAGAATGTTTTATATTATCTATAATATGATATTGAGTACCCTCACTAAATTCAAAGAAGCCACAATAGAAATAAATATTTATTAAAAAATGGAGAAAAGAAGGATGAAGAGAAAAAAGAAGGAAAATGGTCGGAGGTCATATAAGGTTATCCTTTCCCGTGTATGTAGAAGGGTTGGGTCGGTGATCATATAAGGTTATCCTTTCCCATGTATGTAGAAGGGTTGGGTTGGTGGTCATATAAGGTTATCCTTTCCCGTGTATGTAGAAGGGTTGGGTTGGTGGTCGTATAAGGTTATCCTTTCCCATGTATGTAGATGGGTTGGGTTGGTGGTCATATAAGGTTATCCTTTCCCATGTATGTAGAAGGGTTGGGTTGGTGGTCATATAAGGTTATCCTTTCCCGTGTATGTAGAAGGGTTGGGTTGGTGGTCATATAAGGTTATCCTTTCCCGTGTATGTAGAAGGGTTGGGTCGGTGGTCATATAAGGTTATCCTTTCCCGCGTATGTAGACGGGTTGGGTCGGTGATCATATAAGGTTATCCTTTCCCATGTATGTAGAAGGGTTGGGTTGGTGGTCATATAAGGTTATCCTTTCCCGTGTATGTAGACGGGTTGGGTCAGTGATCATATAAGGTTATCCTTTCCCATATATGTAGAAGGGTTGGGTCGGTGGTCATATAAGGTTATCCTTTCCCGTGTATGTAGAAGGGTTGGGTCGGTGGTCATATAAGGTTATCCTTTCCCGTGTATGTAGACGGGTTGGGTTGGTGATCATATAAGGTTATCCTTTCCCATGTATGTAGAAGGGTTGGGTTGGTGGTCATATAAGGTTATCCTTTCCCATGTATGTAGAAGGGTTGGGTTGGTGGTCATATAAGGTTATCCTTTCCCGTGTATGTAGAAGGGTTGGGTCGGTGGTCATATCAGGTTATCCTTTCCCGTGTATGTAGATGGGTTGGGTCGGTGATCATATAAGGTTATCCTTTCCCATATATGTAGAAGGGTTGGGTCGGTGGTCATATAAGGTTATCCTTTCCCGTGTATGTAGAAGGGTTGGGTCGGTGGTCATATAAGGTTATCCTTTCCCGTGTATGTAGACGGGTTGGGTTGGTGATCATATAAGGTGATCCTTTCCCATGTATGTAGAAGGGTTGGGTTGGTGGTCATATAAGGTTATCCTTTCCCCTGTATGTAGAAGGGTTGGTTCAGTGGTCATATAAGGTTATCCTTTCCCATGTATGTAGAAGGGTTGGGTTGGTGGTCGCATAAGGTTATCCTTTCCCGTGTATGTAGACGGGTTGGGTCGGTGGTCATATAAGGTTATCCTTTCCCATTATGTAGAAGGGTTGACAGTAATAAGTACCAAACAACTGTGTTATAGCATGTTTAAAGTTTACTTTGCTTGTTATATTTTCCAACCTTACAGTTATAACACTGTAGATAAATCCTGTAATATCATAAGGATTATGAGTTGCTATTTGACATATGACATATGTGGTACACTAGCGGTGAAATATGCCAGTGGCACTAATAATATATAGGAACTGCCTGGAAATATAGTCTTAAACTATATAATACCAATGCCAAAGACAAACTAGTAACATTCATGCCACTAAAATATGATTTTTTGAATTAAATGAAAACTATAAGATTACTGATAAATGACAATAAAAGGGTAATATATTCATTGTTATGGACACTTCATGATTTAATTAAGTTGTAGTATAGTTAACTAATGCATATAATGCTTAACATTTTTTTTTTATAGACCATTACAAAAGTTTGATACCTATGAATGCCACTCACACTATAAGGGAGATAAACAGCAAGCATATTACTTTTAAGATGCATAGCCATTATTGCTATACAAAAGATATATTAAAATAAGAGATTTTCCTTTACAATTTAAACAAAGCCAAATAGTTAAGTATTAAATCTAGGTATAGTTGTGTTGCCTTAGTGTTTTATAAAATATTAAAAACAGATAAAGACTGTATTTAAGTAATCTGTAAATACAAATACATGTATACTTAAAAGATATATAAGATACTTTTCATTATAAAACTACCATGTGGTGGGGCTGGGGGAGGATGCTGAAATGCAGATCTAGAGGGATCACTTGAATGGTTAGATCATTCAAAGATGAGATGCTTTTTCTCATGGAGGGGTTTGGTGGTTGTTTATCTTATGTTTTCAGTTATGATCTTGTAATGTACTTTTATTGGGTGTCTATAATCTATTGTAATACTGTTGAAAGAAGAAAGAACAAGTCATTCTCTTCATGTACACACATCTACACATTGTTACGAGTATATGAATATGGATAAAAGCAAAGCTAATATAAATCCAATTGCAAAATGTATATCTATTAATGTAAATGGTTTAAATAATAGCTGCAAAAGGGGAAGTCTTTACATATATTTAAAGCTATGTGAAGCACAACTAGTATTTTTACAGGAAACACACCTTACACAGGACGACATAAATAAAATAAACAATAAAAATTATACAGTACTAGTAAGTTCCACCTATAGTCAAAAGCGAAGGGGAGTAGCAATTTTGTGGAAAAACACTACTTTAATGCCTAAAATCATAAACACGTTTCATGACAACTCAGGAATGTTTTGTCTAGTGACAATATCTATCAATGAAATGGTATATACATTAGTGAATATTTATTGGATACCAGGACTAGGAGTTAGAGTGGCCAAACAACACTAGGAAGACATTGTACAATGTGCCAAGGGCAATTTAATCGTAGCTGGAGATTTCAATTGCATTATAAAAGAAACTGACACAAATACTAAAACTACATGTAAGAGATCAACTTTAACAAAGTTGTTATCTGAATTTGTTGAAACTTTTAATATAGTTGACATAAACGAGTATGCTATCCCAGATTCACTATTCTTATTTTTCCCATAGACATAATACTTACTCTAGAATAGATAGAGTGTACATAACAAAATATTTAACCACTAAATTAAATAAAGTCAAGACAATTTCATGTCCATTTTCGGACCATAACACCATAACATTTGAGATAGACTTGTGTTTCAAGAGAAGGATATCAGTAACAAGAATACCATCTTACGTAACAAATCTCAAAGATTTTAAGGAATTTTACATTAAAGAGACACAAGCATTCTTAGATATGAATCTTATGAAAGATGTATCTGAAATATATATATGGGATGCACTGAAAGCATACCTATATGGAAGAGCGGTGGGAGGGTATAAAAATAAACAAAAACAGTGGAATAAGGAATTAATGGAATTACAGTCAAAAGTGGATAATTTAAAGCTTGATATTCAAAATGGAAACACCAACTTAATAAAAGAACTGGAAGATACTAATAAAAAATACTCAGAGACGATACACCACAAAACAATGATCAACTTAGAAAAAATTAAACTATGTTACTATTCAATGAACCCTAAAAACCAGCGAAGAATAGCAAATAGGACTAAAAAGATGATTAAAACAAATCAAATCAAGGAAATACATAATATAGAAACCAAAAAGAAAGTGCCTGATTTAGAAGGAATACTAGAAGCTTTTAGGCTATTCTTTCATAAACTTAATAATCAATATGAGAAAATAGAAACACATTCAGTATTGAAAGCTTTTTTAAAAAACAATGTTAAAGTTAGGTTATTAGAGGAGCAGGTACAACTAATAGATAAGCAAATAACAATGACAGAACTTAAAGCTGAAGTAAATAAGCTACAATTAAACAAAGCTCCAGGTATAGATAATATCACCACAGAAATGTTTAAATTACTATCTAATGAGGCTTTGTTGTTGTTATTGAATGTCTTTACATCAGTTAAAAATGGTAAAGACATCCCACCTTCTTGGAAGTACACATTAATATCACCAATTCTGAAATAAAGTAAAGATCCCAGTGAATGTTCATCATACAGACCCATTTCACTTCTTAATATAGATTATAAAATTTTTATGGCAATACATGCTGCTCGAATAAAACAATTACTACCATTTTTGGTAGAGGAGGATCAAGCAGGTTTTATAAAAGGTAGGAACACTTATGACAACATCAAAAGAATTATTTCCTTAATTGATTATATAAATGTCACAAAAAACAAAATGAATGTTATTAGTTTAGACATAAATAGTGCATTTGATTCAGTGAACTGGGATTATTTATGGTTAGTTTTAGAAGAATATGGCTTCTCAAACAACTTCACCTTGTTAATAAAATAATTATATGAAAAATCATTGGCTTATATAAAACTGGGATCTCGTCTGTCTAAATCTATTAAGAATATGGCTTCTCCAACAACTTCACCTTGTTAATAAAATCATTATATGAAAAATCATTGGCTTATATAAAACTGGGATCTTGTCTGTCTAAATCTATTAAATAACAAAGGGCGCAAAACAAGGCTGCCCTCTTGCTCCGTTATTGTTTGCGCTAGTCATTGAACCCTTAGCAAATAATATACGTATGGATAAAAATATTGAAGGAATACAATTAGACAACAGCCTAGAGCTTAAAATTCAACTTTTTGCTGATGATATTTTAATTACCTTAAAGAATAATAATAGGTCTTTAAAAGCATTATGGGACTCAATTCAAAACTTTCAAAACTTTTCGAGTCTTAAATGTAATGAGAACAAAACAAATGTATTGCTTATGAATACTAATAAAAAAGATCTAAATAAAAAATACCATAAATATATCCCCAGCAATAATATAATTAAATACTTGGGAATTATAATAGCTAACAACCTAGATACTACAATTGAAACAAATTATAAAGAGACCTTAAATAATATTAAAAATCTAATACAAAGATGGAATAAGTTCTTCTTTTCAATGGAAGAAAGGCTCTATATAATTAAAATGATCATATTTCCAAAAATTCTTTATGTTATACAAGCTTGTTCTTTGCCACCAGCTAAATTGCACCTAAAACAATTAAATTATTTAATGGTAAGATTCCTATGGTATCCAAAAAAAACAAGGATAGCTATGAAATATCATCTAGATGATTGGGATATGAGTGGCATAGGTTTACCAGACATAGAAGTATATTTGCATTCATCTGTTATTAAAACAATATCATTCTGGCTAAATACAAAATATACATCAAAATGGAAGCTAGTTCATGAGAGAATCTGGTTAAAATCAGGATTTGTAGTAGCAAATAAGTATACCGATTTCATACCAAACAATTTTCTATGGCTGATGAAGGAATATATGATGATACATAAGTATAAAAATATAAGTTCCAAATACATTACTTATACATTAAAAATTTTCCAAAATCTTATTAATAGCAATCCTGATATTAAAGCATGGTCATTTTTATTATATCCAGTAGCGTACACACAGGGTAATATAATAACATTTGATATAGAAGTAGTCAAATTGCTTAAAGAAAAGGGATTAATATATTGGCATCAATTGGTAAACTCTGGAAAACTTCTGACAATAGACCAAATTAAACGGAAATTAAATATGGAAAATAGTTCATGGCTACATGTACAAGAATTAAGACAGTATATATTAAGCAAACAAGAAACAATGCAACCATCAATAAAACAGAATGTTTCTAATCTTTTAGAACATATAATATTACTAATGAATCAACCCATTACTGGAAAGGGATACTTATCATCTATTTATAAAACAAACAAAAAAATAAAAACTTATAATAATGACAAAATATGGAATTATTATAGATCAATTAATGGACATGTGCCAAATGACAGAGACAGAAAATTAATTCTTCTCTCTCCAAAGCAGACATCACTTTCATTACACTGGAGACTCTTTACATGGCAATTCATACACAGATCTTACGTAACCCCTCATAAAATGGAACTTATGTTTAAGAAAAATATTGGCTGCTGGAGATGTGATTTATCAATAAAAGCAGACTGGCAACATATGTTCTACGAATGCTATTTGATTAAACCATATTGGGATAAAATAAATTATTTTCTGCAAATGGTATTCAATGAGAAATTCCAGATTTCCAAATCTATTATTTTGTTTAATGCACCTGTACCTGACTGTGTACCAAGAACAAAATATGTAATCTTGTGGACTCTCCTTGCCATTGCAAGGAAGAACATTACATCAAACTGGAAATCCAAAGCTTCTCCAACTTTTAAGCAATTCATGAATATGGTGTCAGCAGTATCGCAATTGGAAATGAACACTATTAAAAGAAGAACTGAAAGAACTACATCATTATATATAGCATGGCAAAAAGTAACTGAAATACTGGAGAATAATGACTGTAGCAGATTATAATCAGGAAACAATTGTATAGAAAGTCAATTATATGCCAACAATAGACACCCTTGTAAATACTTTATTTTGGTTTTAATGTTTGATATCTGTTTAGAGGTTTTAGCCTACATTTTTAAATAATTTGTAAATACTTCACTGTCATAAATAACCTGCATTCATGTTTTCTTTCTTTTGGAAATTAATACAAATATTTACAAAAAAAAAAAAAAAAAAGAGTTAACTGCAGTTAAGGATTTGAAACAATTTTTGGCTCCATAATCTGACAGGTATTAAAAACCTTCCTTAAATCACTAGCAGTAGTAAATTAAAGGCAGGTATAGAAGAAGAATATATTTGTAAATAACAGACAGTTTGAATGATGTAAGCTAAAAAGCAAGCCTTTAACAAGAAATGAAAGGAAAAAAAAAGCTAAGGTTAAAGGGATCTCTGCAGAATAAGACCGCCCATGAAGAAAAGAAACATTGTAACACAGGACTGTGTGGCCATACTCTTGTAAATAAGACAGACTTTATGCTCATTCAACAGTTTTTTTTTTGTATCAACTAGCGGTAATAGTTCTAGAGAAAGGTCATGATAATAGTATGTGTATTAGATGCATTTTAATTTGAAGAATATAACGGAGCTATATTTTATCTGCTTGTCTAGACGAGTTATAAGAATAGTAGTATATAACATCTGCTCATACCATATTGTATGATACACTCTACAGTTAATGAGTCTATTGCTCTATTAAGTCAGGTTTTTTATTCCTGTACTAAATGTAGCACTCAAAAGAAGGTTAAAGAAAAGGTATATAGCTAGATATATGGAACCTTCTACAAGGTTATATATTATATTTCATACGATTAGTACAAGCCATAAGTTACACACAATGCCTAATTGGGTTAAAAATGTCTATTATATTCATAACTAAGTTGCTGTCTGGGTAGTGTTTACCCTAGCAATGTTGTGATGTTCTTTGGAATGCAAAATAATTATTGTATGATAGTTAAAATTGTATATATTTTCAGTTTTTTCAATTCTAGGAGTATGTCTATATTAACTAAATACTGGACTAACCCTTCTCTTTCAGAGGATAGTGGTAAGTGGTTAGGCATTAGGGAATTTCTGAAAGAGTGTTATGTTGCCTCCCCCTCTCATGCTGTTGCGTCCCAACACCAATCAATTAATAACCACAATGGTTTGCCAAATACTCTCCTCACAGCACACATATGTATTTCAGCTAAAGGACTATTCAAATTAATATTCAGCGTAGATGATTAACATAGCCTCATGGAATATAAATGGCTTACAAGACATTAAAAAGAAAAGGTTAGTTATGCACCTTATATGCAAATCAAAGTCAGATATAACCTTTTTGTAGGAAACTCATATGACTATGGAACAATGGGAAAAGGGTACAGAAAAAAACACTAAGTGGGTTCAGCAAATAATAGCAGCTGGTGATAGTACTGCATCAAGAGGGACAGCTATAATAGTCAAGAAATTATTTAAAGGGAACATCATTAAACATAGTATTGATACAAAAGGTAGATGGCGCTATTTCACATGTTTACATCCAGCATACAATAAACCGTTATTACTTTGTGATGTATATGGATCTTGCAACTATCAGCTTGATTTTTTAATTGAAATCTATAACTTATTATTAAAGCACCCAGAACATCTGATTATAATTGGCAGAGATTGGAACATAACAATAAATCCATCCAAAGATAGATCAAATAAAAATTACACTCAGTCTCCTCATGCCACATCCTTTCTATCAGAACTAATCGATGACTTCAACTTAATAGATCCCTTTTAACTTAACAACACAGACAGTCTAATTAGCAGATACACATATTTTTCCCCATACCATAAGACCTGGTCTAGAATTGACATATTTCTAATTTCTCAGAGCTTTGCTCTTTATGAAGTACAATATAATCTAGAACCTAGATCAATATCAGACCACTCAAAAATAAATTTAACAATAACACAAAATAAAAAGAGATATACTACCCACAATACCTCAAACTGGACTTTAAACTCAAACCTGCTGAAAATTAAAGAAGAGGAACAATAGATTATAAACTCTATTATTCATTTAAAAGAAAACCTTGTAAATAATGATACTCCTCTGGATATTCAATGGGCAGCCTTTAAAGCCACGACTAGGGGTACCCTAACCCAAAAAGCATCATTCTACAAAAAGCAAAAAAGTGAAAAAATAACTAACATAGAGGGCAAGCTAAAACAAATCGAAATAGAATTACAAAGAAACCACACGACTGCTCTTGTGAAAGAAATGGCAAGTCTACAAAAACAATTAAATGAGATCCTAATGCAACAATATACATTTACAGAACTAAGAATGCTATATAAATATGCGTAAAGGGCTCAGACCCCTTCCAAAATGCTAGTGAGACTTATCAATGTAAGAAACCCTGCATGTAAAACACAAGAAATAAAATATAAAGACAAAATTCATAACTCAGATAATGAAATAATATGGGTTTTTGAAGAAATATTTCAATCCATATATGGCCCAGAAGATCATGTTAATGACAAACTTTTCCAAATCTTTGTGGATAACTTAGACCAGATCAATGACTCACAATATAATAGTCTTAAAAGTCCATTGACAGATGAGAAAATAAATAAAGCGATTGAGAAGTTAAAATCTGGGAAAGCTCCTGGTCCTGATGGATACATGGCAGAATTCTATAAACATTTTAAGCAACAATTAACCCCAGTACTTTTAAAGCTATACAATTATATAATTGAAGTTGGGATATCAGACCTTTATTTGAACAATTCCAAAACCATACTTATACCAAAACCAAATACAGACTCCACAAATCCAAACAGCTACAGACCTATAGCTTTGATAAATATAGATTTAAAGATATTTTCAACAATTTTAGCACACAGGATGCAAAAGGTAGCCCCAGCTTTAATTGCACCTGAACAGCTAGGCTTTATGAGTCAGAGACAAGTATGGGACAACACATTAACCATTGATGCACTATCCCACTTATGTGCCAAGGATAAATCCCCTAAATATGCTTTATCAGTTGATACAACAAAAGCATTTGACCGAGTCAATCAAAAATTCCTCTTCTTTGTACTCTCCAATTTGGATTCCCTAAAGAATACATAGAAATGATCAAAATGTTATATAGTAAAGCAACTACAACTCTGTATATTAATAAGAAAACATTTAACCCAATATAAATTCTTAATGGCACCAGGCAGGGATGCCCACTCTCACCAATCATGTTTCATTTCTATATAGAACTATTATTACTACAAATTACTCAGAGAACATATCATCACCTCATTTCGATATCTAAAGCCCAAATAAAATACACAGTCTTTGCAGACGATCTCAATATCTACTTTCAATATCCCAATACTGACTTAAATAAAATCCTATCATCCATAGAGAAGTTTTCCCTAATATCTAACTATGAAATTAATCATAAGAAGTCAATTATATACCCAATTAACCCCCTGGAACATAAATAATTTTATTTTCCTGGAGACAAATGTTAAAGTGCAATATTCGCTGAAATATTTAGGTATAATCTTTAACCATACACAATTTGATATCTTCAATAACAATATAGTTAAAACCTGGTCCAATATAATAGATAACATTAACAAATGGGAAAAGCTTAAACTATCTACCTTATCAAAAGTTTCAATAGTAAAAATGAATATACTGCCTAAGATTTTATACCACTTGAATGCCACCTTCATGAAAATTCCAGCTATCTTCTTCAACAAGATGAAAGTTTGACTAGCAAAATTCATATGGTATCCAAAAAGTACAAGAATTAGCTATAATAAACTAATACTATCAAAAGAAAAAGGAGGTCTCAGCCTTCCTCATTTTCAACTGTACTACAAAATTATTAGTGCTAGTCGCATCATGCAAATAGCAAACCATGACCCAATAGGAAATGAATGGTATCCATTATGGATTAAATTATTTCATCAAAATATTACATCATATAAAGTTAACCCAAAAGTGATTCCCTTCTTAAATCAAGATATCTTTAAGACAACACAAATTCACCCAATCTTAATTAATAACTTTGAAATTTTCAAGAAATTACTGATATCAATAAATCTTAAAGACAAGATTACTCTGCTACAAGCAATACATAACAACCCAGATATAAAATAAGCAAACTCCATGGTAAACCTAGATAAATACCCATTAATAAAAAAATATACAGTATGGGACTTCTACCAAATACAAAACCTCTCAATGGAAAATATAATTAACCTACTTAGAGCAAACAATAATTATAAAGTGATAATTAAATCATATACTTAGTATAATAACCAAAGATATCAATGTAATTGACCAAGATGTCAAATTAGCACAACAAATTCAAAAATTGCTCTTAAATAAAAAGAAAACACTCTCAAATACACATAAATTAATAGCAAAAATTAAATATCAAAATACAATACTTTTCTCAAAGTTTTGGGAAGGAAAATGTAATACCATAACAGATAATCAGAAGGAATCAGCTATTAGAAATACCATAAAACTGACACCAAATAAAAAAATTAATATACACCCAGATCATGATTTTTAATGATGCATACCATCTGCACACCTAAACAAATTCAGTCCAAGTCACCTTACTGTCCCTTCTGTCCTAATAAAGAGGCAGATATCCTCCACATCTTCTGGAGCTGCAAAACAGTTTATAAACTCTGGTGCTCACTAAGGTTACTCTTAGAGAAATCAGGCTATTCAAAATTCACTTTGTCATGGGAGACAGCAATACTACATATATTCAAAAGCAAGAATAATAATTTCTTTAATCGCATAAGAACACTATGCACCCTATTAAAGTCTTACATAGCAAAAAACTGGATAGACAAATCAAGACTAACCTGGTCAGAATACAAAGGCATGGCCAAAAAACATATATTGGCTAAGAAGCTTTATATAAAAAGTCAGAAGAACCAAACATATTATCAAAATTACTGCAAAACATTAATTGATATATTATCATAAATTGCAAGAAAATGCTAATAAAACAAAGATAGTAAACACATCTCTTAACTGGGAGTAGTAACAGCATTATCTAAGGCAACAAATTTTTGTTCACAGGTTCACAGGTGTGTACTAGGCTAATGGCCCTGGAGCCTTTACAAGCCTAGCCCATAGGATTACCCTGGCATCATGCCACACGACCTTAGCTCCCAGTGCCTCTGTCCAGCAGAGCCACTGGAGTGATACCCGGGGTGAATTTTCTATTTCCCATCCACTCAAGATTTCTCTTGAAGAGGGCCAGTGAGGTGCTCTGCTTGACATGTGTGGGAATTCTATTCCATAGCATGGGTAGTCTCTGTGTTATGAACCTGTCACTCCAGCATGTTCTGTTGATTGTGGTAATGAGGCTGAGGTCTCTGGAGCATGTGGTGGGAGGGATTGGGATTTCTTTAGATGTAGCACTTCTAACAGAGCTGGGTCAGACATGACTTTGTAAGTCTAGCAGAGATCATCTCTAAGTATGCGATATGAGACAGAGAATAGCTGGAGTCTTATGAGTCTGTCTGTGTAGGACATGTGTTTAACACCTAGGATCCTCTTCATGAGGTACTTCTTTGGCCTCTCCAGCTGTTGCAGGTGTCTAGTGAGGTACATGCCAAATGAGGCATTATACTCGATGACTGGTCTAATGAGGGAAGAGTAAAGAAAGACAATGACCTCTTTCTTCCTGAATGCAAAACCTTTAGTAATGAGATGTGCCACATAGAAGGACTTTCTGACCACAGTGGCAATGTGGTGGTCAAAAGAGATGTTGCTGTCAGCCTTTGTTCCCAGATCTCTTATAGCTCCTCCTGTGTTCAGTGGACTAGCATCGATGTGGTAATTCATGGGAACCATTTTTTTCTCAAAGGGGATGATGACACATGTTTTGGCTTGGCGCTTAAAGTCATGATTCTGACAGCAGTTGTTGGTCTCAGTGAGGCCTTTATGTAGGATGACAACATCGCTTGGAGAGTTAATAGTTCCCAACTTACAATTGCCTGCAAACTTTGTCAGCCAGAGACCCTTCGTGTTGGCCTGGACTTCAGAGAAGTAGATACCAAACAGTAGAGGACCCAGGACCGACCCTTGTGGAACTCCATTTGTGACTGGTCGGCAGTCTGACTTGGAGTCAGATACTTTCACACGGTGGATTCTAAGAGCCAGTTTGCAACCAACCCAGTGAGATAGGGGTTTGATGCCTAGCTTAGTGAGTTTTTCTATGATTCCTGAGTCGGAAATGGTATCAAAGGCCTTGGCCAATTAAATGCACTTATTAAATATGTCATTACCCTGCTATTTTATCAGACTGGAATGTGATCACTGTTTACCAGGGCTGAGCTATGCATAGCAGGTTTAAGCATTGCTTAAATGTAAATGTTAATCAGATTTGACCAATGGTAAGCGAAGCCTACATGGTGTAAGTGCCTATTCATTTAACCATACGTTAGCACTGCTTACCATCAGGCAAACCTGCTCAAACATGCTTTAAGCTGCTCAAAACTGCTTTAATCACACACTGTATGCAACAGTCCTTGCTCTGCCTAGCAACAAAATAAATAGCCCTTGTAGATCTTGAACCCAAAACCCTACACACCACACTTACATCAATTTACCAGTAAGCCATCTAAGATGCATGACTTTAGAATGTTTTCTCAAGCATACCCTTCTTTACAGCCAGTTTACAATAGGGAAGATACACTGTGCAATTAGAAATGATTGGTATCTATAAATATATATGTCTGAAAAGAAACATATATATATATATATATATATATATATATATACATAGAGAGAGAGAGAGAGAGAGAGAGAGAAAGATGCATGGAGATACATATATGTGTATAACAATATATAGCTATATTACCAATAAATAATGAGGTATATATATATATATATATATATATATATGCATACATGTCCCAAAATGCCCATACAAACATATGCTGCTGATAGACTACCCATAACTGTGGCAGCATGCACAGTCGGATACAAAAGGACCCATGACACTCACATCTGCTCCCCATAAGTGAACTGTACACTGCTACAAAATCAAGATAGGCCATACACAATGGCCAGATATACAACAGCCTCTTAGCAGAACAACTATAATGACTGAACGTAGCAAAGAGAAATACAACCAGTCAGTAATTCACACATGTTTATTATACTTTGTCTTGACCAAAGCCTTCAAGGAGTAAAACATTACAAGAAATACTTGCCTTAATCACAAGAAGCAATTAACACTTAATTACATAATTAAATACACAGTCTGCAGTTACACTCCTCATTTAACCCCCTAAGGGATGAAGTATCACATTTAATATTAATACATTGAGTCTGTACATAACAATTGTCCTTTTATGAATGTTTCATCAAACTGAGGAACAGAACTTTTCCAAAGCAGTACCTTGGAACCTACTACTGTCCCCATGGTGAGATTTATTCAAATGTACAACTATAGAACTGTCATCTTTCTTATCAGTAATATGTCTCACATGTTCTAACAGCCTAGTTTTAAAACATGTGTTACTCTCCCCCACATAAAATATGTTACAAGGGCATCTAAGAGCATTCTCTATACACCAACCTCTTGAATGTACAGACTTCAACATGTTTTCTAGCCTTTCCCCTCAGCAGGAATGATAGCATTAAGTAATGATATACCATTATACATATCAACCTCCTACTGTATGACATCTGGACAAAGCCTGACATAATTGGTGGACAGAGACCCAAATACATGGCCATACTTGAAATATTGCCGTTATACACTGAGAAAAGTTGCTAGTGTTACAGGGTTTGTTGTAACATATCTTTTCTGAGGGATATAAAGCCAGAAAAACAAATTGTTTTAGCATTTACAGATTACAATCACCAGAGTATGCTGCTGATTTGCCAAGGTCAACACCTGTCTGGGGAACAGGCCAAACATAACAGGCTAACCTGTGGCCATTATGCGGATAGCCCTACGGTTGATAGTCATGCAGAGACAGAACTTTGGCAGACTGAAAGCCATGCATAAGTAGCATGTGCAAACAAACCCTGTTAAACTAGCAGCATTCCAAACATATAACAGCAATACTCACATTCTGCCCCTAAGTCTTAAACCGTCTCCATCATTTAGTTGGCTTGTCTCCACAAGTCTTGTTGTAAGAGGTAGTAGCCCACACAACTCCAGAATGTCTTCCTCACAAGTAAGGGAAAGGGCCAACACCCACATGGAGTACTCAATTATAGGAGTGTGTTGCCATGACATTGGCTACTGGAAGAACTACACAGCTGCTCTGCATGCAATTAGCAAGTGGGGAACACCAATAGCTGCATAGGCCATCACCTGGTTATGAGCATCACCTACAAAAGCCATGCTGCCACCTATTCAAACCAGCTCTACCTCTGTAGTGCACAGAGAGAGAGAAAACAAATAAAACATAAACTGGAAAAGAGAAGGATAAAAAAAAGAAAAGGTAAGTGGAACATGTAAGCATGTACTTGAATGTAGTACTTGGTCTGTAATAATGGGAAATATGATTTGGAAGAATACATGTCCCAACAAGACTTGCTGTACTAATGTCCTGCTGAACAACTGTTATGGCCATAGCATCTGGCCCTCTCTGCAATGGGAGAGATCAAAGTCATACCTCTGAACAGTACATATCTTCACAAAATGTCCAGATTGTCCCATCATAGTTTTTTGTCTGTTCCTGCTGATATCTGTACTTTTCTGGCAAATAGCTGAGGATTGAAGTCATCAAGTAGTGACAAACACTTGAGTTTAAGACTCCACATCCTTAAGAATATTCACGATAATACAAAATGTATCATTCTACAAACTTCCTAAGTTTGTAACAAGAATATTTAAAGTCTGTCCTTATCCCCCCCCCCCCATCATTCTAAGCTTTATCTAGATGTGATTTTCTAAGAGGTTGCGAGGTAGGATCATAGCTCAGGAACCTGACTCACCCTGGGAAAGGACAGCTCACATATGACAACCACTGGGGTGTCTTTCAAACAGTTGTGACTGTGTCACTGCTAGGCCAGTTAATGGGATGTTGTCCATATCCATATGTTACCTGTGAATATGAGTATGATACATGTTTGTCTTGTAAAGCTAAAAGACCTGTATAGAGCATGTGCATAGTAAAGTACTGCTGCAAACATGTGTTGAACTGCTTGTGATATATTGCATTTATAACATTCAGTTGAACAGTGTTCTGCTGGACATTAGTCACATTTGTGACTGATATCTGTAGTTACATATACATATACCTGTGTTATATCAGCCAAAACCATTGGCAAGTCTGTGAGCAATGACAATGTAACATAATAGCCTACTTATGACTGTTAGACATTGTCCAGGTTATCACAGTGATGTCAAAGCCTACTGTGCAATCAACTTACTAATGTATGGTGCAGCTATATTAATACAGTATCAGTATCAATGTCCCTTTTGTCACCCATTTATGTGTGCCATTGTCCAGATGTACTGCAATAACAGGTTGAGATGTATGATTGAGCAACAAGACTGTAAACACAGTGTGCCATACCAACATAGAACAGAAATGTATACCAGGTATCCCCTGAGCACATGTATGTATGTGTATGTTCAGCTGGAAGGCACAAAACTAATCACATGGTTTTCAAGCAGTCAGGTGCATAGGTTGTGCATTTTGCACATGTGTGTAATATCAGTGTCAGTGTATATACAGACATAAATGTATACAGCTACTGGTTGTTGCATTGCCCTGGCACTGATATGGGTACTAGAGCAGGCATGATTATCAGGTAGTACTCGGAGAAGTGTCCAACTTTGTTATGACCCTCTGTCCATGTCTACCACTAAGAGCTATATCAACACCTATATACAGTGGATACTGCAAGTGTACACACCCCTGTTGGAATGCAAGATTTGTGTGCTGTATGACAATGAGACCACAGAAAATCATTTCATAATGTTTCTCGTCTTGAATGTGACCCCTAACCTGTACAATTTCATTGAAAAACAATCAAAGGTGTTTCTAGGAAGGTGAGCAACTACTGCCAAGTGAAGATGTGCCATGATGTTAGAGTCCAAACCAAGATGAAGGAATGCTGTAACCATCTCAAGAGGTGCATACACAACATATCAGTTTAAGGGTGTGTACACTCATTCAACTGGCTTATTGCACTGATTATTATTTTCATATGTTTAGAAAGACCAGATTATGTTTCCAATTGAATTGTACAGGCTATAGGTCACATTAAAGGTGGAAATTGTTTTAAAATGAGTTATTGTGGTATCATGGTTCAATTGCACAAATACCAGGCATTGTAACAGGGGTGTGTACCCTTTATATCCACTGTAGCTATATGGACTCAGCAGTACCTGACCTGTATAACCAGCCTCCTGCAAGGTAGAGTAATCCCCTTTGGTGGACAGCAGCAATACACAAACCACATAATAGGTTGCTATATTGGCTGTACAGGGACACATAGGTGCAGGCAACAACTTGGAAGCAAGTCCACATCTATCTGAGCAAGCATGTAAGTTCACAGGTGACTTCCTGTAAGGCTGACTATGACTACAAATCAGACATATCCACACCACCAAGGACAATGGCAACAGCGTCTCCACATATGTTGTCAGCCTCAGAGGAAACAGCACAATTCACCCTGTACTGGGGGTAAAGAACACCTCATACACATATGCCATCAATACAGGCAACCTGCATCAGACAGGTTAGGTGGGAACATTGCCACCCTGTCCACCTCAGTTGTATAGGAGGATACACACATCAACCACACTGCGCCCCTCAGCAATGGTGAGCATGTACAAGTTGCCTACTGATGGCAACAATGGAAAATCCCCATGGGGCATTATAACATCACTGTCTGCTTCCTACATGAACTCAGGCATGTGGTCACAGCTCCATCACACACCATAGTCAAACACAGACCTGCCACCATCCACACACCATCCACATGGAAGATGGCCACTGTCAACCCTCTACATAGAAATGAATGGAGAATACAGGATTATGCAATTAAGTATCCAACACTGGGGGAATAAGATAGCTCAGGGCCAGGAGTGTAATGCAAGCTGCTAGAGCCATGATAGATTGGAGGGTTATGGAGTAGTTTGGATTATTTGCAAGTAATATCCACTATTGATGTGCAATTTGACAACCGTATGAGGTCCTGTGACCTTTTTCCTGTTTATGTCTTCCAAGTAACATGCAGAGGGCTCGCCTACCAGCATTCTCTGTAGGGGAAACTGACATCATCACCCAATATGTGATCGAACATTATGCCCTGTTATTTGGACGGAGAGCAGCAGATGTGTGGGAGAGGCACGCCCTGTGGAACAATCTGGTACACAGGGTAAATGATGCTGGGCTGCACAGCAGACCTTATTAGCAGGTGCAACATCGGACCACTGACCTCATCCACCATGCCCGTCAATGGACTGCTGCTGTAACGAGGGACCAGCTAGCCACATGTGGGGGCCCAGCCATTCAGCCCCCACTGACACCCACCAAGGATCTCCTTGCCAACCTTGGGGCACCCGCCCAATCTACAAGCTATGAAGCTGAGGAAAGCATTGTGGAGGTGGGTTGCACACACACACTGGATGAGGATCATGTAGGTAAGGGCCCAGTGGGGATTAGTACACTAATGTATCACACATACATGTATCTGTATTGTATCTACATCCATGTGTCAGGTCCAATTGCAGTTGTGGATGGGGTTTTCTAATGCACAGAGGTGTACATCTATGGTGAGGACAGAGCATTGTGTATTATTGGGGTTAGTACTGTAAATGTCCAGACATGCTGCATCCATCCTGAGCCAAGGACACATGTGAGTCTGCTGACAATAACTCCCTCTCACAACTACCTAGGACCCTCTTGTCTGCGTATGGGACAGCAGCCTGAAGCTGGTGAGTATGACATCGTTCTGTTGTTGCCTGGCAATAGCCCAGGCATGTGAAGGGCATGCAATTTACCATGCACACAACTATCAGTAATAGCTATATTGCTGTATGTAATAGCTATATTGCTTTATGTGCATGTTCACGTTTGGTGAGGGTTAACTGTATTGCATCACAGTGGTCACCACTGGAGCCTATCTGATGTTAATTCCACATTCCTGTAGCATACCTCACAGCTTGTCAGTGCCAACATGTCTGAACAGAGGCCAGCAAAATGGGCTAGACAAATGGCCTAGGGTAGGGACATGTGTGACAGATTAGTGGTATACAGTGGATATAAATTGTGTACACACCACTGTTAAGCTGCAAGGTGTCCCTGTTGCATACACATTAGGACCAGAATATGTTAGTCCACACATCTTCTAGCCTTTAATGTGATCCATAACATGAACAGTTAACTTGTAAAACCAACCATCTGGACTGATGTATTGCACCTACAAGGTTGGCCACCTGTGAGGGTGGCAGATGTTGTATCAGCATGATGTTTCAAACAGGTATGATACCTCATGCTGTCATATGTGTCAGTACACTCACTGTGGCCTATTTGTCTACAATATCACATACAGGGCATTGTTAAGGCACACAGACTACTTCTGACCACGTATAAGTTGCAAACATCTGGATATTCCAGACACATCTGTACAGAGGACTGTACAATGGTTTAACTTGCTGCATGTGAGGCAGATGCTGTTACACACTATATAAAATAATGGCAGTGGGAGGTGGTCACCAGCCATGTATGGTACACACATCAAAATGGTATAAGCCACACAAGATATGATCCTCACACACACACACACACACACACACACACACACACACACACACACACACACACACACACACACACACAGTTGTCAGTATTGGGATTACAGCTCCTGCTTATCAAGGTATTTCTACTATAGTGCTGCACAGTTATCAGATGCACCACAGAGCTTATACATTTCCACCTCATCCAAAGGTACTTCTAAGGTGGATGACATCAACAGGACTATTAAATTGGAGTGAGGGGAAGTGTAAAGGGTAGTACACAGGTCAAAAATGGTGGAACCCACACACTACATGATTCTCACACAAACACACACACACACACACACACACACACATACACATCTAAACAGTTGCTAGTAGGGAGATTAGAATTCCTGCTCATCTAGTTATTGCTACTATAGTGCTACCCAGTTATCAGACATGCCACAGAGCTTACACATATTCATCTCGTCCAAAGGTACTTTTAAGGTAGATGACATCAACAGGACTACTAGTTAGGGGTTAGGGGAAGTATGAAGGTTAGTACACAAAAATGGTATAAGCCAGACAGTACATGATTCACTCATACTTTCCAGTATTGGTATTAGAACTCCTACCTATCTAGTTATGTCTACAATAGCATTACTCAGTTAACACACATGCTACAGAGCTTATTGAACTTTCATATGGCCAAAGCTGCTGATAACTGCACAGCTGAGGTAAAGTATTACAGGTGGCAGAAAGTCTGCCTTTAGTTCCAGCCTTACATCATGCTAGTTCTTTCTATCTTGCACTTCAAATAGCATCATGGCTTGGCACTTTACCAGGTTATTGTATCAAGAAGTGTGGCACACCTGGGAGCTGTCAGCAGTACTCATTCATCACAGAATTGGCACCAGTACTTACTAGTTATGTCCACCCCTCCTGGCATGATTGAAGGGCATTTGTCTGTGCTTTCACCCATTAACCTGGTGCACTTGTCCATTTTGAGGCACTGTTGCAACTGACTCATGTATACAGATAACCTTCCCCTCTAAACTCCAAACACTCAGACCTGTGAGAGTTACCTGTATATCACCCAATGTGAACATATGCACTCTCCAGCAAGGACTGGACTAGTGGGTCAAGATGATAAGATCAACACCTGCACCATACCATGTGGAACACATAGCTCACCATGACACCCACTTTGACAGCCATGACATACAGTGAAAAGCCACACACCCAACTTCACAGTGGCACTCAATGGACATTTATCCAAACAGCACAGACCAGCAAGACAGACACCCACTCAGACACCACAACATGGCACATGCCAAGGGACACATATTTAACCTACACAGTGTGCCCCACAACCTAAGCTCCTAAGGCTAACCACCTTGCAAAATACAGTGATCATGGATAACTCAATATTGAGACACACACATATCTCACTCACTAAGTTGAAAATGGAGCAGGTAACAGCCAAATATCTATCACAAGCCAGAATTCAACACATAACATAGCTAGGCATGGTACTCCACAACAACTACGCATATCACTCTGTATCCATGTGGGTGTAAATGACTTGGGACACACCTCCCTGGACTACATGACAAGAGACATGATTAAACTCTCTGATTATGTGGTCCAGGCAGGTATGACAGTAGCTCTGAGCAGTGTACCACCATCAACCAGAATGATGCTGCGGTACTATCGACAGATGATTGACTGCAACATTGGCTTACGTGTCTTTTTGTCATTTCAGGGGATCCAGTACCTCTCTGCTTGGGATGACATGATTGACAGAACCCATTGACTTGCCACAGATGTCCTACATCTGTCAGCACTGGGTTTCCAGGTACTGGCTAAGTGTCTTGCCACCCCTATGATGCCTTATTAGGCAGTGCTCCTAATGTAATTACCACCGTAACAGCTAGACATGTATGCAATCTGAGGGTCATGCTGCTCAACAGTAGACATCTAACTGTCAGGATGCAGTCACTCAAAGCACTCATTGGAGTGGAGGACATTAACACGTCTGCTGTAATGGAGAGGTGGTTCACAGCAGCAGACTGCAGCCCCGCAGTATCAGGCTATAACACATTCCATAGCTGTCAGCCCACAAACATGGACCACTCCACACCTCCACAGCTGGTGTTGTCTCCATATTCATTATGGATAGGAACACCTCCAGACTAGTAACCCAGCAGAATACATTGGGAATATTTCTGGTACAATTGCATTGGGGTAATAGTGCAATCCAGGCCATAGTCTGCTATGGGTCCACATCTATGTCACTAGACTGTCAATGCACATTTGTCAACACCCTGCCATCTATGATGGTGCAACACAACACTGACATAGTATGAGACTTCAACTACCCCCTCCATCACCTGGAGAAAGTAGCCAAGCACCAGTACAGTGGCCCAACACTTCCTGGGATTCATCATTTCCAATGCTCTAGACTGGCTCATACTGACCCCCGGTAGAGGATGCAACAACCTTGATCTGAGTTGACTACTTAAATATGGGACTGTCGGTCATCCACAGATGTCAATCCCTGCATGGTGAGATTCACTCAGGCTGTAATCAACATGGGACGGAACATGTCAGCCACACCCCCCACAAAGGTAATCACCTTGCATAACCTTTCAAAAGCTGACTTTGCATCCATGACAACAGGTGTGGATGACTTCACTGCAGCCATAGCAATGGAAAATAGCTGCATGACTGTCAAATAATACACATATGCACTGTACAAACAAGTACATGAATGCATGGCACTAGCCAGAGCCAAGAGAACCCAGGCACTGTCCTTCAAACACTGGAAGATAATGTGATGGTCCCCTGCCATTACGAAAGTGTACAACAGAAGGGCACTGTTGCAGAGAAAGTTTTTGTCCCATGACTGTTGAACTCCCTTATTAGCCTCAAATACAACTTGTGATCCCTCATGGAATCCCCTACAGGCATCTATGAAGGTAGACATGCAGCAGACACTGACGACAATCATAACAGCCTTTGACAGTTACATCAACAACCTCCACAGCATTAAACACAAGTGCTGTGAGTTACTGCACAATGGTAATACCTATCCTGAGACAACAGATATTGGCACAGTCTTGGCAACACATTCGGTGCCAGCTTTACCCCTCTCTCCCCCACAAGTGAAGTGCTGAGTGAATGGGTTCTCACATGCTGTATTCTGTTTCTTTTCTAGGCATCTGTGTGTTACCAGGATGTGGCCCTGCAGAAAGACCAAGGGGTATGGCAGTGTGGTAACACATCCAGCATGTCTTAGGCAGGGTACAGCTGTATCTGCATGGATTTCCCAGGTCTGTAAAACAGTAATTGCCTATACCTCACAGATTATAGGGCTGTGGGTTGTACATAGGTATATGTTGACTTACAACATCTGTTGTAGAGTGGAGAATGGTATGTTTTGTGGTTTGGACACACCTCCAATTGCTAATAACCACAGTCACAGGGGATCATCATCAACCAAACACAATGGGATTACTATTCACACACACACACACACACACACACACACACACACACACACACACACACACAAACACACACATTTGCCAGTACTGAGATCCATAGGTCCATAGGTTCATTGCTTGATAGGTATGTAGTAGGTGAATGGGTCTGAAGTCTCTACAAGGCTAGCCTAAGGAAATACCCTGGCATCAGGCCAGATGACAATAGTCCCCAGAGTAGCACAGGAGTATAATCACTGGAGTGGTCCCCAGGGGTGGGTATTGTATTCCCCATCCACTCATCCAGATTTTTATTGTGGGTGGCCAGTGATGTGCACTGCCTCACATGTATGTGATTTATATTCCATAACATGGACAGTGTCTGGGTTGTGCACCTGTCCCACAAGCATGTCCTTTAAAGTGTGGATGTGTGATTGAGGTATCTGGGGCATGTTGTGTGGACAGACTGGTATCTTCAGATGTAGCATTCCTGACCTAGTTTGGTGAGACATGGCTGTGTAACTAAGGTAGTGATTGCACCTACATAGAAAGCATGATACAGGGATTCATTGGAGTTATTGGAGTCTGTCCATACAGCTATGTGTATAAGGCATGGTATTCCATTTGTGGGGTACATTTGCAGACTCTACAGTTGTTGCAGCTGTCCAGTTGGGAACATGACAAAGGGGCCACTGTACACATTGATTGGGCTACTGAGGGCATGGTACAGGGTAACCATGTCCTTTTACTTGCTGGATAACACACATTTAGTCTGGAGATGTAACACATCAAAGTACTTTCTGATGTCAGTGGCACTGTTGTGGTCAACAGGCAGCTGACTGTCAACCTGTGTTCCCCATTCTGTTATAACAATGTCGCTGTTCAGTGGACTACCACCAATGTATTACTTCATGTGGGCCAAGGTATTCCCAAAGGTAATGGCAGCACATCTCTTGGCATTGGGGTAAAGTCCAGGGTTCTGACAACTGTCATAGGTGTCAAGTGTCTTTTGTGCATAATGCCAACATCACATTGATTGGGAATGGTACCACCCACCTTACTGCTGTATGCAAACATTTTCAGCCAGAGTGCCTTTGTGTTCTCCTGCACCTCAGAAGGGTAGATCCCAAACATGAGAGGACATGGGTCTGTACCCTGTGTGACACCAGTCATGTCTGGTCATTGGTTTGACATGGAGTCCACTGCAATCACACCGTGGGTACTATCTGTGAGGCAGTTTGCAGAAGATCTACTGATATAGTGGTTGATGCCTAGCCAAGTGAGGTTGCGTATGATTCCAGGGTGGAGAGCAGTCTCTGAGTATTAGAAAGGTTGCCTATATTGTTAACTATTCCATACTGTCACAGTCATTGCACATGGCACTACACATTTAGGGCTATGGATTGTCTACACCAACCTCTACAGTGTTTGACAACTGTTGGCCTTGTAATGTGGACATTGGGACATATACTAGGTCATCAATGGAATAATTTAGCAAAACCCACCCCCCAATGGATCCTGTTATTACACAATCACACCAACACCCACACAAGGTACTGATGACAGACAGACACACACACTTGCCAGTACTGAGTTTCAAACCCCTACCTATGTATTGCTACTACAGTGTTACGCATTTATTGCATGCACCACAGAGCTTACAGATTGATGCTGTCCCAAGGTACTTATAAGGTGAGGAACATCTTTTCAGGCTTGTTGGCTGTTGGTGAAGCACCCACCAAGAGGAGAAAACGCTGAGAGAAAAAAGGAGCCACTTTTGAGACTTTAAGTATTTTTCCTCTGTTTATTTGCTAAGTTTTTTCTGCATAGCCGCCTATTTTGAGCATTTACTGGCTTGTTAAATTTGATTTCTGCATTAGTAACTGTATTTAGAGCACAACCTAGTGCTGTTTACTGAATTTCCTGTTTGCACTTATTTTTAAAATCGTTTTTTTCTCAAAACTTCCATTTTATCTGTCTTTGGCCTAGCACTCTTGTGTGGGGTCATTTACTGCACTGTTATAACTTGTTGATACTTGTTAACCTCTGCTATCTCTGAAAAAAAAAAAAATCTTGCTTTTTCCCACTTTTCTGAGATTTAAAAAAGTTCAGTTACAGGCTTGCTGTTCTTGAACTGTTTGTAAGTTTCTGTGAGGCCATTTTTTGCTTGGGCTAAAGGAAAGTCTCTCTGTTGATCAGTGGCAGTGAAAAACATTGAGCAGCCTGCCTACCCCTGTGGGAGTGGTTACTGACTTGAAACTGTAGTTTTATTGGCCATTCTGGGTCAATTCCAAAACTCCTTCATCTTCCTCTGTTAAAACCTGGTTGCCTCGTGGTTTTGGTGTCTTTTCAGGCTTGTTGACTGTTGGTGAAGCACCCACCAAGAGGAGAAAACGCTGAGAGAAGAAAGGAGCCACTTTTGAGACTTTAAGTATTTTTCCTCTGTTTATTTGCTAAGTTTTTCTGCATAGCCGCCTATTTTGAGCATTTTCTGGCTTGTTAAATTTGATTTCTGCATTAGTAACTGTATTTAGAGCACAACCTAGAGCTGTTTACTGAATTTCCTGTTTGCACTTATTTTTAAAATCATTTTTTTCTCAAAACTTGCATTTTATCTGTCTTTGGCCTAGCACACTTGTGTGGGGTCATTTACTGCACTGTTATAACTTGTTGATACTTGTTAACCTCTGCTATCTCTGAAAAAACAAAGAAACAAAATAAATCTTGCTTTTTTTCCCCACTTTTCTGAGATTTAAAAAGGTTCAGTTACAGGCTTGCTGTTCTTGAACTGTTTGTAAGTTTCTGCGAGGCCATTTTTTGCTTGGGCTAAAGGAAAGTCTCTCTGTTGATCAGTGGCAGTGAAAAACATTGAGCTGCCTGCCTGCCCCTGTGGGAGTGGTTACTGACTTGAAACTGTAGTTTTATTGGCCATGCTGGGTCAATTCCAAAACTCCTTCATCTTCCTCTCTTAAAACCCTCGTTTGTGCAGTTTTGCACATTTTTGAGCATAGAGCAACAGCGGGCGTCGCTGCCTAATTGGGTTTAAACTATTCCTGGCTCCACAAAGTCTGCTCTTCACTTTTTCCCTTAGAACTGCTCTATCTCTCAATTTAAACACCATATTCTCATTCTAAGGCCCTTCACTGGTCCAATTAAGTAATCCTACAAGTTAGCACTATTAAACCATAAGCACTACTTACTCTTATACTCTCTACGATTACCCTGTCCTCTATTTGTCCATCTTAAATTCAGTTTCCCTATTACTCTAGCATGTCCAAAGGTCAGTCAATGGTTTCCTCTCCAGTCCAGCTGGTGAATATGGGAATTTTGAGGCAATGTTACAACTGTCTCATGTACACGGACAACCCTCTCCTCCTCCAAACAGGTTCAAATATATGTGAGAGATGCAACTATTTAGCCAAACTGGAGGCTGAGCTCTCTCATCTCAAAACTGGTGTAACCAGTCAGGAGGAGAAGGTAACCTCACACAACACAATTCCAGTATCACATAGTCCCACATCAGCGAACCAAACACATAAAGACACAAAAACATACTCAGAGGCTCTAAATAAAAATCTACCTAAGCAACAGAGACCTCCAAAGCAGACATCCAAGCAAGCGCTACCTCAAAACAAAACACACACAACACATAACCCACAAAGTCAGTGTGCCAAGCAGCCACAGCCCTTAAGGCTGAATAACACACCTGATACTCTTGTTATAGGTGACTCTATTGTCAGACACACTAACGTCCCGCTCACCAGGCTGAATAAAGAGAAGGTCACAGTGAGCTGCCTGTCGGGTGCTAGGATCCGACACATAACGCAAGCACTCAGGTCACTCCAAAGCAGATACAAATATGACTCAGTCATTGTACATGCTGGTGTGAATGACCTGAGACGTACCTCCCTGGACTACATGAAAAGAGACATAGAGGAGCTCTCTGATCATGTAGCCCAGGCTGGTATGACCCTGACCTTGAGCAGCATCTTACCCTCACCTAGAATGATGCCACAGTACAAAGACAAAATGATCGATTTTAACAATTGGCTAAAATTTTGGTGTCATTCAAAGGGGATCCAGTGTCTGTCAGCCTGGGATGACATGCTCGACAAGCCACGTTGCTTCGCTAGGGACGGCTTGCACCTGTCGCCACTGGGCTTTCGGATATTGGCAAAGGCTCTTGCCACCCCATAGTGCCTTTTTAGGCAAGGCTCAAAAGTCAAACCCACCTCCATAGACAGCACAAGGAACAAGAAACTAAGGGTAATGCTGCTAAACGCCAGAAGTCTTAACCTCAAGATGCACTTTTCGAAGCTCTCCTCAGTATGGAAAACATCGATATCTGTGCAGTGACAGAAACCTGGTTCAAGGCTCCAGAGAGCACCCCAGCACTACCAGGCTATACCTCATATCATGCTTTTCGCCCAAAACCCGGACCGAACCACAAAAGGAGGGGGAGTTGGCATATTTATCAAGGATATCCACACCTCCAGGTTAGTGGCTTTGCGCGGAGTATCGGAGACCATCCATGTGCAACTAACAGTGGGCAAGACTGCTTTTCAGTTTATAGCATCCTACAGACCACCCTCTTAAAGTCAGGAATCCCATTCGGCTTTCCTGAAAACATTGGAGAACATGAAGATCTCTCCGAACACCATTATATTGGGTGACTTCAACTACCCAAACATTGACTGGAAGCACTACTCAAGCCCCAGCACCTTAGCCCAAAGATTCCTGGAAATTATAAACTCAAATGCTATGGAACAACTAGTCACCACTCCCACAAGAGGGGACAACATACTAGACCTGATCATTACCAACATGGGGACTCTATGCTCCACACCAGAAGTATATCCCTCATTGGTAAGATCAGACCATAAATTAATTTCACTGGATGTCCACATCCCGACCCCACCCCCAGCCCAGAAAACCACAGTGAAAAACTTCTCACTTCTCAAAACCGAAGTGGAATCCTTCAAGGCCCCAGGGCCAGTGGAAACTACAGCCCAAACTGCAGAATCCTATATAAATGCATTCTACGGACATCTCCAGGAATGCATGGATCATGCTATCCCAAACAAAACCAAGACCCAATCATTCAAAGGCAGGCGTCCAGTCTGGTGGACCCCTGCCATAAATAAACTGTACAACAGATGGAGGAAGCTACTACATGATAGAGCAAAATCCCTAATAGGGAAGGCATCTCTGATCAGTACTAGCAAAAAATTACAATCCCTCATAAAATCCTCCAAGGCCAGCTTCGAGAGAAAAATTGCACAGGACACCAAAGACAATCATAAGGCTTTTTCAGTTATGTTAGAAACCTGGGATGCAACTCCCAGACTTGTTCTGAGTTGATTCTAAATGACAAAAAATACACTGAACCCACAGACATCGCTAATATCCTGGCAGACAGGTTCAGTGCAAACTTCTCCACCCCTCCCCAAAAGAGCAAGTATCTATCCCGGCAGAGGGCTGCCTCCCAAACATCTCACATGCTCAGGTGAAGGCTGCCCTCTCCAAAGCAAAAAACACTGCTTCCATGGGACCAGATGGCGTCCCAGGTTGCGTCCTACATGAACTACAAGAGGAACTAATCCCTCAAATAAAACAGCTATACAATCTCAGCCTCACTACAGGATATGTGCCCACAGAATGGCGTGCAGCAACAGTGGTCCCACTCCACAAAGGTGGAGCCTCTACGGACCCTGGAAACTATCGCCCATAAGCCTGACTAGCTTAGTCTGCAAGGCTATGGAGAGGATCATCATGGAGCTCATAAACAAAGACATTGGGGACCTACAGACACTAGATCCTACCCAGTTTGGCTTTGTCAAGGGCAGATCCTGCCTTTTGAACCTGGTTGACTTCTTTGAAACAGTCACCAAAGCCATAGATGAAGGGAAGGTAGTCCACACAGCCTATCTGGACCTTGCAAAGGCATATGACACAATACCCCACTGGCATCATAGATAAGCTATCCAGCTTAAATATAAACCCTATGTCACAAGATGGGTCACAAACTGGCTCAAAGACAGAACCCACAGAGTGAGAGTTGCTGGAGCCATGTCAGACTCGAAACCGGTCACAAGTGGCATCCCACAGGGTTCTGTCCTGGGACCACTCTTGTTCGGTATATACTTTTCCAAGGTACAGGCAAACGTGGGAGGACTATGGCTCACCAAGTTCGCAGACGACTGCAAACTGGGCGCCATAATCAACTCTCCAGCTGACACAAACATCCTTCAAAAAGGTCTCACAGAGACAGAAAACTGGTGCCAGCTCCATGGTTTAAAGCTAAATGCCAATAAATGTATAGTCATACCCTTTGGCAAAAACAATGTGCCCACAAATTACCACATAGGTGGAAACCCATTAAGTACAGAGAAAGTTATTAGGGACCTGGGGACCCAAGTTGATAGCAATCTCTCCTTTGAAAACCACATTGCCAAAATGGTTAGAAAGACCTTCTACATAGCCCACCTCATCATGAAGGGTTTCACATCTAGATCAAGAGAGGTAATTGTGCCCCTTTATTCATCCCTCATCAGGCCCATCATAGAATACAATGCCCCTTTTGGGATGTACCTTACCCGACACCTGCAGCAATTAGAAAGACCCCAAAAGTATCTCACCAAGAGGATCAAGGGTCTCAAACAGATGCCATATGCTGCTCGGTTAAAAACTCCAGCTCTACTCAGTTGCATACCGCCTACTTGAGGCGATCTATGCCTGACATACAAAGCTATGTCAAATCCAGAATTAATGGACATGCTCCACCTCAGTAAATCTAAATCCCTTAGAGCCACACACTGCAGGGACTTGAACCTCAGCACAGAAATAAATAGAACTTGCTGGAGGGACAGGTTCATAACCCAGAGGCTCCCTTCGCTCTGGAATAGAATTCCAGTTCATGTGAGGCAGAGCACCTCACTGAATCTCTTCAAGAAGAATCTCGATAAGTGGATGGGGGATCGTAGGTTTGTCCCAGGGATTACTCCTGTGTCACTATTAGACAGAGGCACAGTAAACTAAACCTTAAAAAGGGCACAGTATACTCAAATCAAGGGGTGGCATAAGCCATACAGAATCGGGCTAGGCTTATAATTGCCCCAGGGCAGATAGCCTAGTATGAACCTATGAACCTATGAACATCACCAGCCCCTTGTAAATACTGACATTGGGTGATGTACTGGGCAAGAGATTTCATAAAATACTTTACTCTAAACACACATTTACATTGAGTGAGGTTCGAACTTTTATTTAACTATGTTTTCAAACATTTATGTTACGCATTTACCACACTCACCACTGACCTTACATGGTTGAGTGTTGCCAACAGGTACTTCTAAGGTGAATGATATCTGCAAGACTGCCAAAGTATGGCACTGAGAAGTGCACTGGGTGTAAATGGGGCCAAAATCTTTAAGGTACGAACACACACACACACACACACACACACACACACACACACACACACAAACACACTTGCCAGGAATGAGATTCAACTCCCTACCTATGTAGTTATTGCTACTACATTGTTACGCATGTAGCACATGTGCCACGGATCTTACTGGTAGAACAGTGTCCAAACATACCTCTAAGGTGAGTGACCTTTATTTTATTTTTTATTTATTTTACATTTGTTGACCGGGCTAGTCTAACTGGATATATGTCCATTTTCAGAAGAGGCCCGGGGAGATAAGCTCCAAGACACAATTTAGTAACAAAAAATGCTAGCACAATACATTAACAAAGGATGGCAGCTCATTACATAACTATCTAACAAACTTATCACATATATAAAGAAAATATCAACAAAACAAGGTCGGGTAAATAAAGAAACTAAATAAAAATCTAAAATTAAGAAAATATCAACAGGACAATGTCAGTTAAACATAGCATGTGTAAAGTTGTCTATATTATCAAGGAAGATTGGAGTTAGTACTGAGAGATTAGCAGGTAAACAGAACCCAGTAAATAAGAGAAAGTTAATCAGGTTTAGAACAGGGACATCAGCAGCCATTGTCAAGTATTACACTTTGAAATGTACTGGCTGTTTATGGACACAAAATACTTTCAACCTGCAGATATACACACACACTCACGCAAACAGACCCACTTTTACAATTGCAAGTACTGATATTAGAACTCCTACCTAAGTAGTGTTTTGCACTACAGTATCATACAGCTACCATGAGTGCCACAGAGCTTATATGCTAGAGTGCTGTCCAAAGGTATCTTTGAAGGTGAGTGACAGCAGCAGCAGTGCTAAAAGAGGGGTAAGGGAAGTGTAGTGAGTGTGAATTGCCTCAAAATCATGTCTCTACAAAGACACTCACACACTCTCTCATACAGGCACACACATTTTACTGTTGCCAGGACTGGGATTAAAGTTCCTACCTAACTAGTTTGCTACACTATAGTATCACACAGTTATCGCAAGTGCCACAGAGCTTATTTGTTGGAGAACTGACCAAAGGTATCTTTGAAGGTGAGTGACATCAGCAGCTGTGCTAAAGGAGGGGTAAGGGAAGTGTAGTGAGTGTGAATGGTGTCAAAACCATGTTCCTACAAAGACACACACACTCTATCACATTTTCATAGTTGCCAAAACTGAGATTAGAACTCCTACCTGCCTAGTTTGCTACACTATAGTATCACACAGTTATTACAAGTGCTACAGAGCTTATACACTGGAGAGTTCTCCAAAGGTATCTTTGAAGGTGAGTGACGTCAGCTGCAGTGCTAAAGGAGTGGTAAGAGAAGTGTAGTGAGTGGCCTCAAAATCATGTCTGTATAAAGACACACACACACACACACACACACACACACACACACACACACACACACACACACACACACACACACACATGCACACACTCTTTCACACAAACACACACATTTTCACAGGTGCCAGGAATGGGTTTAGAACGACTGTCAAACTAGATTGCTGCACTATAGTATTACACAGTTATTGCTATATGTTGAAAAGCTGTCCAGAGGTTTCTTTGAAGGTGAGTGACATATGCGGCAGTGCTAAAGGAAGGATAAGGAAAGTGTACTGAGTGTGAATGGCTTCAAACTCATTCATCTAGAAACACACACACAAACACACACACACACACACACACACACACACACACACACACACACACATTTACATTTGACAGGACTGAGATTACAACTGCTACATGGATACTTATTTGTACTATAGTGTTACACAGTTACCACAAGCACCACTGAGACTATAGGGCTGAGGGCTAACAAAAGGAATTTCTACAGTGGATGACATCAGCACATCATGTGATATAAGTCAATGGGATGTGTACTGGGTGGGAAAGGCCTTATAATGGGATTCTCTCTGTCGCTGTCTGCCTCTCTTTTCCCCACGTTTCTGTGTATGTTTGACATATTATATTATGTTGGCCTTAGATATGTGTGAGTATTCCTATCCAGTGTGTGTGTGTGTGTGTGTGTGTGTGTGTGTGTGTGTGTGTGTGTGTGTATGTGTGTAAATCTGTGCATGTGTGAATTATCAATGGTGTACAATTTGGTGTGTGTGCGCAGACATCTGCGAATAAAAGATATCTATAGTCCACTGTGTTGTCAGACATGGGCTTCATTTCTGTAAGTGTAGGAGCATGCCCAGTATGACCTACATTGAGTGTGTGCATCCATTCCAGGGAGAGTTGGACTTCAGTTCAGTATTTTGTGTGCTACAGCTACACCTAGCAACCTGTTTCTGCAGGATATTTGTAGATAGATTGCCAATATGGAGACACAATGGGTGTAACATATGGGGGATACTGTTACTCTTGCTGTCTGTGCTGCTTGTGTGACATGGTTGATTGTAGCATAGATTTTCTGACATTTGTATTGTTTTACACTGTGATGTATCATGTCATCAACTATTGACATATATCATTCTTTGCTCACAGTTATTTACCAGGGAAATACAAGACGAATGAAGCTGAGATCAATATTCTGAGGCATATAGACTACACATTCTGGCACACTCCTGCCATTGTGGAGGGGTAGCTGCAGACAATAGACTGCTGGTTCAGTGTAAATGGTCCAGCACCTTGGTAGTATGCTGGCTAGAAATCCCCTTCTTGTGCTTTTCTCAACTTAATGGAATGGCCATATCCTGCTGGGGCCATACCTCTCAGCTGTACATATACACCCAGGTTATCGAGAGGCAGGACTCATATATCTGGTCAGTTTACCCTCACATTGTGGTTTACAAGCAGTTTTGTGGCTATTCATTTCTGGGTTTGCAGTCAGGGGGTAGTATGTGCAGACATTAGAGTGTCCGACTTCACACACTCCATGACATCCATGCTACTACACCACCCTCTTATTCTGTCCTCTTCCTAACATTATGAAGGCAATATCTCTGAGATATCTCTATAGTTGGGCATTTATCCCAGTAGTATTTATGGCCTGGTCCACAGTTCTTGCAGTAAGACATGGGGAGGCATGCTACTGGCATTTGTCAGCATGGCTTTGCATTTGTTTTCTGTTTACTGTGTTAGCTTGTTAGTTAGGATGGCCTGACATTCCATACATTGGCACTATGGGTGATGCATGGACCTTTGCCAGAGGACTGTAGGCTATTTGAGAGTGCTGCAGGCCATCTGTAGCAGGACAGTGCATTCTGTCAGTCATATGTTCCCAGGCTGCAAGCCAGTGGATTACTCTGGAGTGACTGTGGTAAGTGGTTGAGGTGTTCCTGTCACTCCTTCCTGTTCATACTGATCCACACGTCTGGATGTGGTCAAGTTGCTGCTTACAGCTAGGGACACACCTGCATTGGACACCTATTCAGCATGCAGCATCATGTATGTATTCCCATACAGAGATGGGTTCATGCTGTACTCATTCCCTACAGCAAGGATATGACCTGTGATAAACCAGTGCCTGATGGTAGGGTGAGCTGGGTGCATGTGTGATATGGAAGCTACTGGCACCTGACTCACAAATATACTTGGCACATTTTCCTTATGCTGGCTTGTGTGTGGACATGAGCAGCCTGTCATTACTTTACAACTGTGCATTTTGTGGTCTGCTAGTGATTGGCCAGACTACCAGTATTCCATACTAGGGGGACAACTAATGTGATGCTAACCTCTATGTATAATTCCAAAGTTGTGTGCAGTTGACAGTTATTTTATATGCATTCTGTGTAGGTTACTTCCACCTGTGTACTGTTTCTATGTATGGGCCCCCATTCATGGCATGTCCAGCTTTTCAATAGTGACAGATATTGATATCTGGACAGTGAGTATGTACAACTGCTGGCATGGGTGTAGCTGAGAAGCAGCGTGGTTGGCACTGCAGTTGGAACATGGCCCTGTTGACCACTGTACTGTACCTAGGCCGCTGAGACACAACCATCCAGGCCCACATGCTGACCACTTCAAGGCAATATTAAACACACAACAAACTTACCACACTGACCCCTGCATATTGTACACATGCAACAATGTAGATTGGGACAGCTCTGACAATCTATGCTTGAGTGATATTACTCCTCAAACTTACATGTTACTGCATTTCTACATGGGATTGTGTGGGGGGGCTCACCTGAAAATTTTAAACATTTGCAATGACTGTACTGGTATTTTGGTTACTCTGTTGGCTTCCATTTCATATTGTATTGTGACCTATCATGCAGAAAGGAGGCATATCAGTAGAGTACACATGTTAGATTTTAATGGCATAAATTTCAGTTTCAGACTTCTTACCCTTCAGAACTAAAATGCAACTGCCAGGCCTGTTGTAGTATGTCTGTGTAGGTCTGGTGGGGGGCTGTTCACCATTGCCATCATTTGGGGGCCTTAGCCCGGTCTATCTTTATGGTCATCTACACCTGTCCTGCTGGGTGAGGCTGGTGGTGGGTATGTGACCCTCATTGACATCTATGTGTGTGAGTTATTGACACCCACAGTTATTTGGGCCATCACATGTACTGCAGTGGGAGTTGTCACATTGTGTAGTACTGTCTAGTATGTTGACACCAGTATTTGTTATGGATTTCTTGCTGTCCCATACAGCTGTCAGCTGTCTGCTGCTATCCCATTCAGCCACCCAAATCCCTTGCATGCTTGCATCCATATCATATATATAACTATCAGAACATACTACTCCATTCAGTAATTGATAGGAAGGTTGACTTACCTTGTTGCTGGGCCAGTACTGAGGACGGTGCTGGAGGGCTGACTATGTCAGCTGCACATAGTACACTCCCTATACATGGTAAAGCACAAGTAGTGTCATGTTTGGCATCCCTTTTACTGTATGTGTGAGTCAGAGAGAGGTATCAGTCCCTGGTGTGTGTGCTATGCATTGCCTCTTTATCAAGGCCTGGGCATACTGGGCACACCTCCTTCTGCCTACAGGGTCAGGCTCAGGATGTTCCTCCTCCAAGTCCCTCTGTGCCTGTGCTGATCTTGGCAATGGTGGGGGGCTGTGTGACCCTGCCCCATGCTGTTCCTGCTGCTGCTGTTTCTGCAGGATCATATTGTGTAGCATGGCACATACTAGGAACATTGGTGTACATGTAGCCGAAGAGTACTGCAAGGTTCCACCGGATATGTCAAGGCAGTGGAACCGTGACTTGAGCATCCCAAACACATGCTCTACAGTCATCCTGGTTTCTGCGTGTGCCTCATTATGGTGTTCTTGTTTGGATGTGTGTGCATTTCTGATGGGTGTCATCAGCCACAGCTCCAGTGCATAGCCAGCATCCCCCACTAGATGGCCATATGTGATGTCCCCCCTGGCAAACCCCTGATACAGCTGTGAGCAATGCCAGATGTGGGAGTCATGATAGCTTCCAAGGCTGCCAGAACATGTTCATGATAATCGCACATGACCTGGCAGTTGATGGAGGGGAAGCCCTTGCAGTTTATGTAGACCCTACCCTGCTCGCTGGGTGGTGCTTTGATGTGGATGTGCATACAGTCTATAGCACCAACTACCTCAGGGTATTCGGTTATACAGTGGAAGAGACTCATACTTCTGGTCAATGCCTCACGGGTGTTGGGGAAATATATGTGCTCATTGGCATGTGGTCTCATGGCATCCAGGAACTGGTAGAGTACCCTGGATGCTAATGCCTGTGAGATCCCCATGGTATCCCCAGCTGGTCTTTGGAAGGTACCTGTGGCTACTATTCTTAAGCCTAGACATACCTTGGTATCCACTGGCATGGGTTCCTCTATTAGTTCTGTGTGTGAAGCGTGGCCAGCACAGCTCAATGATTTGCTGTAGAATGTCTCTGTCCACCCTATAGTGCTCCACTATCTCCAGCTTATGTAGGCCCTGGTAGGTTACCCTGGGTCTGTACACTCTTCTCCTCCTCCTCACTGTGGGTCAGTTGTCAGCATTCTCCTTCTCACCACCCGCAGTGTCTAGCACGTATTGATGGAGTAAAGCAGCAGCAGCTTCTAACATTTTTAGTTAGTTTTGCCAGTTAAAAATCCCCAGTCCATGTACACCAGTGGTGTAGAGTTTGTGAGAAAAAACAGTCTGTAAGGTGTTTGCATAGTTTATAGTAGTGTGGTGGGCTGCTGCATGTGTAATTGGCTGATTCTGATACATCCCACCTGCCAGCTATGCTAGTTCTCCTTGATTGCCTTCCTACTGCTGTTTCCCTTTCCCAGTTCCTCCCTATTTAAGCCCCGAGGTGCGTCGCAGACACCCAGTACTGAAATGCAAACAGTGCTGCCATTTTGTCTTTTTTTTTCTGTTTATGTTTAAAACCCAGTGCATGGCATGCGCACCTGTTTAGGCTATGTACAAACTGCTCAGGCACATCTGACACACCCCCTTCCTTAGCTGTGCTTAGCTAAGGGCAAACACGGCCACAAAGCTCCAATGAGCTTACAGCAAGCATGACACACCCCCTTATGAAGTCATTCAGCTCTTAGACTTGCACTGTTGTATTGCTGCACCTACATGGTTAGGTACAAGATGACACTTTGAAGAAATATGTAATTCAGTATAACTCCCTTCATTTGCATACCCCAATGTGTAGGTCATTAATTACTGCATTAATGACTAATGGTTAAAAACTTTCTTTTTTTTTTTATTTTCAGCAAGATCATGTTTGTGTGCCACTGCCCTATGCTTAAATGTCCGAGATCAGCCAAAAAAAAATTTTAATTTTCATAATAATTAATCAATTCTTAATGCCAGTGGCCTTATATTTGGTCATTGGCATGTAGGTACAAGCTGACACTTTGAATAAATATGTGATTTAGTATAACTCCCTTCATTTGCATACCCCAATTTGTAGGTCATTAGTTACTGCATTAATGACTAATGGTTACAAACTTTTTTTTTTTTTTTTATTTTCAGCAAGATCATGTTTGTGTGCCACTGCCCTATGCTTAAATGTCCGAGATCGGCCAAACAAAGTTTAATTTTCATAATAATTAATCAGCTTTTAATGCCAGTGGCCTTATATTTGGCCATTGGCATGTCTAATGTACATAATACATGCTTTTTCATGAACAGTCATGCCTCCGTTTTGTCAGTTGCAGAAATGTACAGTTATTTTACAAATACATTTCTGCACTGACACTGTTCTAGCATGGCGACCTGGCAGCTTGGTGAATCACTAATTCACCTCATTTGCATGGTTTTCACCAGCAAATGAGGTGATTTGCATGCCGCATGGTTTTCCATACTAGAACAGTGTAGAGCCGCTCATGCACGTGAAAATGGCACTATCCTGAATCACTCAGCAGCCATTTTCCATGCAAGAGCTCTTTCACTGTTCTTGCATGGAAAAGCAGCCTTCCTGAATCTTGGGGTCTGACTTTTGCTGACTCTACCATTCAGTGTTTGGTTATTTGGTTGTCTCAGACTGCCTGTAGAATATTCCCCACTCAACCAATTTAAGGACCAAAAATGTTCTCTAGAGCTGAGAGTATAAGCAAGCAGAATTATATAGCAGTGCCTCCTAGTTTGTTTCAGTCAAATAATCACTGACATTCACTGAAGATCACTACTATAATTAGGTAAATATTATGTAGCTACAAAATCTACATAATAACTCCTAGCTAAAAGACAAGAAAGAGATCTTCCTAAACTGTAGCAAACAGTTGTTTGTCACATTCAAAGAAACACTGATTGTCATTCATTTACACTATCAGAAGTCTATCCATACATTGAACTTTAAGCTCCTGATTTTAGCCTACTCTACCAGATTTGGCTGTGTTGCCAAGCCTTACAAGATCTGATATGTGTTCATTGCTATTTTATTGAGTATATTGTGTTAGCTGTGCTTTTACGTAAGTTTATTGAAAAATTGTTTGCTGATTTTACTCTAGAGAGAGGAGAGGGAACTATGCCATTTCTAGACCTCATATTTTCTTAGAATCTTTAAGAGTGTTATTGCTGTTGGTCATTGTGCTCTTATGATATTCTTACCAGTATTGTTGTTGCTATGAATTGGTTGCATTTGAATGGTGCAGTTGTAGCGTGCAGTGTACAGATGCAGGTGACTTGATTTATAACTGTGCTCGTATTTCTATCTTCTCCCATATAGTGGAACCTGCAAGACCCCACAGCTGCACTTATTTGTGTGGTAAGCAGTAGTGTGCTCTTGGCTCATGAATTACTGTCTAATGCTCCTAACAGCCCATAACTGCCTTTTACTACTCAGCCGATAAAAGGCCCTTAGTTTAGGTAGAGTGGTGCTAACCACAACCTATCCACAAATCTACTCTTTCTTACTTCTTACTAATAGTGTAGTCTGCAAATTTCCCCATAAATCAGTTAATTTGCTAAGATATAATTTTCATTTTTCTCCATAATTAATGTCATTTGTTTGCATATAGCTTATTCTGTGTTAATCTGGGTATCCATCTGTAAATTAACATAGGTAAGTAGCTCCATAATTAACTCATATAGTTACATAGATTTTATGTAAGCAATAATGTTCATCAGGGTGTGTGTTAATGTGTAATTAACACCCACCCAGGGGTATGGCATTGGGCCTCTACACCCCTGGATGGGTATTAATTACACATTAACATATATCCTGAAGGACATTAATGTGCTTGGAGGATGGGCAGTCTGTAAAATTGTTGTGTTTTACTTACTTTTTTTTGTTTACTATCAAAATGTTGAAATTCATATGGTCTAACGTTCATTTGATCGACACATATGGTCGACACATGAATATTAAGTAGTTCATTTGGTCGACATGCAAATTACCTGCCGACATTATGTTGACAACAGGCAAGGATTTACCCTGTCAGCACTGTTGTGCAATCTCGGAGTTGTAATATATAAGTAGCAGGGGGGGGTGCAGGGGGGCATAGACCCCCTGCAAAAACACTAGTGTTAGTTTGCAGGTGTTTGACGACCATTTAAACGTTGACATTTTTATTTTCAGTATTTTGAACCTTTGATGTAATGATTTCGACCATATGAATTTCAACATTTTGATAGTAAACCCTTTTTTTAAATACTATATATTTTTTATATCTTTTTGATGTAAAATAGTTCCTCCGCCTATAGTATATGTTAATGGCATTGGAGGAAGCATTTTATTTCAAAAATATATAAAAAATAATATAGTGCTTAAAAACATAAATAAGTAAAACACAATTTTACAGACAGACCATTCTCAATCTCTCTCTCTCTCTCTCTGTCTCTCTCTCTCTCATACAGTCTCTTCTAATTTCACACACACACACATACATATACACACACACCCCAGGATTCGGCAAGCTCTGCATGGTGTGCAGGAATAGTGCAAGAGCTGCTGCAGGCAATATGGCTGACGTGCAATCCAGGAATGAGTTCCCGGGATGTGCATGAGCGCTCCTACACTATTCCTGCACGGGCACAACTGTTGTATGCTAATTACCACATTTGCTGGTGAAAACCATGCAAATGAGGTGAATAAGTGATCCAGGAAGCAGGCAGGCATCTGTGCAGAAATAGTGTAGACTGCAGAAATGTATTCACCCAGTAGCTGAATACATTTCTGCAAACTACAAAACGGAGGCATGACAGCTCATAAAAAAGCAGGTTAGGCAGGCCAATGGCCAAATATATGGCCATAGGCATGAAAACTAGTTTCAAAATTATAAAATATAACTTTTTTTTGGCTGATTTCGGCCGTTTAAGCACAGGGCAGCAGTGTGCAAACAGGATTGGCCCGAAAATAAGAAAAAAAGCTGGAAATAAGCTTTTAAACCAAAATAATAATTTTGCCATAACAGTCAACGGCATGCATAACACAACAAGACCATGGAATAGTGGTTGCTAAGGGGGAAGGCTGAGTGTTGGTTTTGTAACCATGCATTAGCAGTCAGTTCTATGCAAATGAGGGGAATGGTACTGAATCACAGATTTCTCCTCAGTGCTAGCTTGCACCCAACCATGTTGGTGCAATAACACCATGGTCTAAGCCTAATAGCTAGATGACCTCATGAGGGGGAGTGTCATAACTGCTGTAAGCTTATTGGAGTACAGTGGTCCATGTTTGCCCTTAGCTAAGCACAGCTAAGGAAGGGGGTGTGTCTGAAGCTGCCTAGCAGTATTTACATTGCCTAAACAGGTGTGCACAGTGTGCACTGGGTTTTAAACAAATAAAAAACAGAAAATAGCAGCTGAGCACTGGGTTTGTGCGGTGCGCCTCGAGGCTTAAACAGGAAGGCAATGGGAAGGGAAAACAGCAGTAGGAAGGTAATCAAGGAGAACTAGCATAGCTGGCAGGTGAAATGTATCAGAATCAACCCATTACACAGGCAGCAGCCCAGCCCAGCACACTACTATAAACTATGCAAACACCTTTCACTCTGGTTTTTCCCACAAACTCTACACCACCAGTATACATAAACAGGGAAGTTTTACCTAACAAAACCAACAAAATAATAGGGACTGTTTTTGCTCTCATAAATCAATATGTGGAAGAGGCTGAGGGTGGTGAGGATGAGAATGTTGATGACCAACCCACAGTGAGGGGAAAGAGAAGAGTGTACAGACCCAGGTAACCTACCAGGGGCTACATGAGCTGGAGATAGTGGAGCACTATAGGGTTGACAGAGACCTCCTACAACAAATTGTTGAGCTCTGCTGGCCATGCCTCACACACAGAACCAACAGAGTGGAACCCATCCCAGTGGATACCAAGGTATGTGTAGGCTTAAGAATACTAGCCTCGGGTACCTTCCAAAGGCCAACTGGGGATATCATGGGGATCTCACAAACATCAGCATCCAGGGTACTCTACCAGTTCCTGGATGCCATGTCAGCACATGCCAGTGAGCACATATATTTCCACAACAACCGTAAGGCATTGACCAGCAATATGTGTCTACTCCACCAAATAGCAGAATACCCTGAGGTAGTGGGTGCTATAGACTGCACGCACAAGCACATCAAAGCACCACCCAGTGAGCAGGGTAGGGTCTACATAAACCACAAGGGCTTCCCCTCCATCAACTGCTAGGTCATGTGCGATACCCAGGGCATTATAATGAATGTGTGTGCTAGCAGCCCTGGAAGCTATCATGACTCCCACATCTAGCATATGATGCAACTGTAACAGAGATTTGCCAGTGGGGACATCCCATATGGCCACCTAGTGGGGGATGCTGGTTACACACTGGAGCCATTGCTGATGACACCCATCAGAAATGCACACACACCTGAACAAAAACTCCATAATGAGGCACACGCACAAACCAGAATCATAATATAGTGTGTGTTTGGGATGCTCGTGCCACGGTTCTGGTGCCTGGGCATATCCAATGGAGCCTTGCAGTACTCTCCAGCTACATCTACCCAAATTTTCATTGTATGTGCCATGCTACACAATATGATCCAGCGGAAACAGCTTCAGCAGGAGCAGCACAGGGCAGGGCCACACAGCCCCCCACCATTGCCAAGGTCACTACAGGTACAGACTGACTCGGAGGAGGAACAACCTGAACCAGCCCCTGTAGGCAGAAGGAGGCATGCCCATTATGCCCAGGCTTTGGCAAAGAGGCAACGCATAGCACATACACTGACATGGTAGTAACCCAGGGAATGACACCTCTCTCTCACACGCACATACAGTAAAAGGGATGCCAAACATGACACTACCTGTGCTTAACCATGTATGGGGAGTGTACTATGTGCATCCAAGATAGTCAGCCCTCCAGCACCATCCTCAATACTGGCACAGCCACAAGGTAAGTCATTCTCCCTATCAACTGCTGAATGGAGTAGTATGTTCTGCTACTTGTATCGATGGTACAGATGTGAGCATGCAAGGGAATCGGGTAGCTGAATGGGATGGCACCAGATAGTGGACATCGATATGGGCAGCATGAAATCCATAACAAATACTGGTGTCAACATAGTAGGCAGTACTAGACAAGGTGGTGACAAATCCCACTGCAGAACATGTGGTGGGCCAAATGTGTGTCCATAGGACACACACATGCATGTCAGTGAGGCTCACATACCCAACAACAGTCTCAGCCAGCAGGACAGGTGTAGATGACCATAAAAGAAAGACTGTGCTAAGGCCTCTGATTGATGACAATGGAGAACAGGCCCCCTCCACACCTGCACAGACAGACTACAACAGGTCAGGCAGTTGGATGTTAGTTCTGAAGGGAAAGAAGTCTGAAACTGAAATGTAGGTCAATAAAACCTAAGATATGTACTATATAATATGATATGCCTCCAGTCTGCATGATAGGTCAGAATACAGAATGAAATGGAAGCCAACAGAGTACCTGAAATACCAGCACAGTCATAGCAAATGTTTACAGTTGTCAGGTGTGCCCCCCCCCCCACAATCCTATGTAGAAATGTGGTAACATGTACATGTGGATATAATAACAGTGGAGCACAGATTACCTGAGCTGGCCAAATTAGCAGGATAGATTGTTGCACGTGTACAATATGCAGGGCTCTGTGTGTTAGGTTGTTGGGTGTTGTATATTGTGTGGAAGTGGTCAGCATGTAATCATGGAGGGTTGTGCCCTGGTGGCCTATGGCCAGTACTGTTGATGACAAGGCCAAGTTCCAACAACTGCAGTGTCAAACACAATGCATCCCAGCAAGACCCAATCCAGCAGTAATCCATACTAAATGTTCAGATGTAATATCTGTCACTATCTGAAAGATGGACATGGCATGAATGTGGGCCTGGTCATACAAACAGTACACAGGTGAAAGTACCCTAGACAGAATATATAAAATGTAACTGTCAAATGGGCACACCTTTGGAATTGCACATACATGTTAGCAGCACATTAGTTGCCTGTGTAGTATGGAATACTGATGTAGTCTGGCCAAACACTGACAGGCCACAAAATGCACAGTTATGAAGTACTGAGAAACTGCTGATGTCCGTGCATAAGCCTGCATAAGGGGAATGCCCCATGTATATCTGTGTGTCAGCTGCAAGAAGCTTCCATAGCATACATGCACTCAGCTCACCCCACCATCAGCTATAGCTTCATCACAGGTCATATCCCTGCTGTTGGGAATGAGTAGAGTATGACCCCCCCTTCTGTATGGGAATACCCACAGAATGCAGCATACTGAAGAGGTGTCCCATGCAGATGTGTCCCTAGCTGTAAGTAGCACCCTGCCAGCATCCACACCAATGGATTAATAAGGACAGAAACTATTGCCATTAACACCTTGCACACCAACCCTGTTACCCCAGGGGAATCCAGTGGCTTGCAGCCTGGGACTGTAGGAGTGACAGAATGCACAGGCCTGCTACAGATGGCCTGCATCACTACCAAATGCCCTACAGTCTACTGTCAAAGGCCTGTGCCTCACCCATACTGTCAATGTATGTTATCTCATGGAATCCCAAATAACGACATAACACAGTCCACAGAACACAAATGCAAGGCCATGTCGAGAAATCCCAGTAACATGCCCACCATGTCCTACTGCATGAACTGTAAACCAACCCCTAAATACCACTGTGATGAAAGGATAACTATAGGGATACTTATTAGATATCGCTTGCATAATGTTAGGAAGAGGATTGAATAACAGGGAGGTAGAAGCATGGACGACATGGAGTGTGTGAAGTCTGAAACTCTGATGTATGCCCATACAATCCCTGCCTGCAAACCCAAGAATGGGTGCCTAAAAACCTGCTCATAAACCACAATGTGAAGGGGAACTGACCAGATATATGAGCCCTGCCTCTGGATAACCTGTATGAATCTGTTACAGCTGTGAGGTGTGGCCACATCAAGATATGGCCATTCTGTCACGTCAATAGACATACAAGCAGAGGATCTTCAGCAACCACAGTACCAAGGTGCTGGACCACTTACACAGACCCATCAGCAAGTGTCTGCAGCTCCCCCTCCAGAATGGCATGAGTGTGCAAGAATATTTAGGCTGCAGACCACAATACTGGACACAGCTTCATTCATCTTGTATTGCCCAGTTGGCTGGCAACAACAGTGGACTATACATATCTGTCAGTCACAGATTTCTGTGCACACACCACATTGCACACCAGTCATGCTTTGCACACACATCGGATAGGAATACACACATATATCCAAGGACAACACACTATAATAGGTCAGACATACACAAACAGAGATATGGGGAAAAGAGAGACAGACAGTGACAAAGAACTTCCCATCATGAGGCCTGTCCCACCCACCACACATCCAATTGGCCAATATCACATGATGTGCTGATGTCTATCACTGTAGACATTTGCTTCTGGTAGCCCTCAGCACTATAGTGTCTGTGGTGCTTGTGATAACTGTGTAACATGACATTAAAAGTCATTATTCATCTAGCAGTCATATACACAGTCCTGTCAAATGTAAAATTGTGTGTGACCGAGTGTTGTGTGTTTCCAGAGGAATGGTTTATGGCCCATTCACACACACTGCACTCCCCATTGCCCTAGTTTAGCTAGCCTGCTGATGTCTGTAACCTTGAAATACCCCTTTGGACAAGTATCATCCCTATAAGCTCTGTGGCAGGTGCAATGACTGTGTAATGCTATAGCGTGACATACTAGTTATATAGGAGTTCCAATCCCAACCATGGAAACTGTGTTTGTCTGTGTAGGGATCAATTATTTTGAGGCCATTCACAGACACTACACCTCCCATTTCCCTACTTTAGCAAGCCTACTGATGTCATTCACCTTGAAATACCCCTTTGGACAAGGGTTAACCCTATAAGCTCTATGGTTCATGCAATAAGTAAGTAATGCTATAGTGTAACATTCTAGTTAGATAAGACTTCTAATCCCAGACATAGCAACTGTGAAACTCTATGTGTGCGTGTAAAAAGTAACACTTTTGAGGCCATTCACAGTCACTACACCTCCCATTGACCTACTTTAGCAAGCCTGTTGATGTCAGTCACTGTGAAATACCTCCTTGGACAAGATTCAGCCCTGTAAGCTCTGTGGCACATGCAATAACTGCATAATGCTATAGTGTGATGTACTAGTTAGATATGAGTTCTAATCCCAGACATGGCATGTGTGTGTGTGTGTGTGTGTGTGTGTGTGTGTGTGTGTGTGTGTGTGTGTGTGTGTGTGTGTGTGTGTGTGTGTGTGTGTGTGTGTATATATATATATATATGTATATATATATATATATATATATATATATATATATATATATATATACAAAGTAATGCTTTTGAGGCCAATCATAGGTACTACACCTCCCACCGCCCTACTTTAGCAAGCCTACTGATGTCATCTACCTTGAAACACACCTTTGGAGAAGGGCTAGCCCTATAAGCTCCGTGGTGCATGCCATAAATGCAGAACAATAGAGTAGCAGTAATTACACAGCTATGGGTTTGAATCTCATCTGTGGCAAGTGTTTATGTGTGTACCTCAAATATTTTGTCCCCAGTTACAGCCAGTATACATCTCAGAGCCTGACTTTAGTAGTCCTGCAGATATCATCCACCTTACAAGAACCTGTTGCGAAATCTAAACCGTAGCAGGTCATTGCTGCATGTGGTAAATGTGTAATGATAATGGTACCATAAAGGTTGTTACATAGAGGTTTGAACCTCAACCCTGGCAAATGTAAATGTCTAATTAGAGTAAAATTATTTTTGGGATCTCTCACCCAGTACATCACACAATGCCAGTATTTACAAGGGCTGGTGATGTTCCTTACCTTAGAAGTACCTTGGGACAGCATCCATCCAATAAGCTCTGTGGTGTGTGCAATAAATGCGGTACACTGTAGTAGCAATACATAGTTAGGTAAGGATCTGAATCTCAGTACTGGCAAGTGTGTGTGTGTCTGTCATCAGTATCCTGTGTGGAGGTTGCTGTGATTGTATAATGACAGTATGCATTGTGGAGCGGGTTTTGCTAAATTATTATACTGAGGACCTACTATATATCACAATGTCCACCTTACAAAGACAGCAGATGTCAAAGACAATCCATAGCCCTACATGTGACATTATGGATCGGTGAACAATATAGGCAATCCTTGTATTACTCAGAGAACACTCTCCACCCATGCCTCATACACAAGCACACTTGGCTAGGCAACAACCACTATATGTACCCAAAGAGTGGCGTACAGCAACAGTGGTCCCTCTCCACAAAGGTGGTGCCTCAACGGACCCTGGAAACTATCGCCCCATAAGCCTGACTAGCTTGGTCTGCAAAGCTATGGAAAAGATCATCATGGACCTCATAAATAAAGATATTGGGGACCTACAGACACTGGATCCTACCCAGTTTGGCTTTGTTAAGGGCAGATCCTGCCTCTTAAACCTGGTTGATTTCTTTGAAACAGTCACCAAGGCCATTGACAAGGGGAAGGTGGTCCACACAGCCTACCTGGACCTCGCAAAAGCCTTCGATACAATACCCCACTCGGGCATTATAGATAAGCTCACCAGCTTAAATATAAACCCCTATGTCACTAGATGGGTTGCAAACTGGCTCAAGGACAGAACCCACATGGTTAGAATTGCTGGAGCCATGTCAGACTCCAAACCAGTTACAAGTGGCGTCCCCCAAGGCTCAGTCCTGGGACCTCTCTTGTTCGGTATATATTTCTCGGAGGTACAGGCCAACATGGAAGGACTGTGGCTAAGTTCACAGATGACTGCAAACTGGGCACCATAATCGACTCTCCAGCCGACACAAGCATCCTCCAAAAGGGCCTCATAGAAACAGACAACTGGTGCCAGAGCCATGGCCTCAAGCTAAACGCCAAAAAGTGTATAGTCATCCCCTTTGGCAAAAACAAAGTGCCCACAAATTACCACATAGGTGGTAATCCATTAAGTACAGAAGAAGTAATTAGGGACCTGGGGACCCAAGTTGATAGCAATCTCTCATTTGACAACCACGTGGCCAAAGTGGTTAGAAAAACATTTTATATAGCCCACCTAATCATGAAGGGATTCACATCTAGATCAGGGGAGGTCATCGTGCCTCTTTACTCATCCCTCATCAGGCCCATAATTGAGTACAATGCCCCTTTTGGGATGTACCTTACCAGACACCTGCAGCAACTGGAAAGACCCCAAAAGTACCTCACCAAGAGGATCATAGGGCTCAAACAGATGCCATATGCTGCCCGGTTAAAGAAACTCCAGCTCTACTCAGTGGCATACCACCTGCTCAGAGGCAATCTGTGCCTGACGTATAAAGCCATGTCCAACCCGGAATTGATGGACATGCTGCACCTCAGAAAATCCAAATCCCATCGAGCTATGCGCTTGAGAGACCTGAACCTCAGCACTGAAATAAATAGGACATGCTGGAGGGACAGATTCATAGCCTAGAGGCTCCCTTCACTCTAGAATAAAATCCCAGTCCAGGTTAGGCAGAGTCCCTCATTGACTCTCTTCAAGAGGAATCTTGATGAGTGGATGGGAGATCGTAGGTTTACACCGGGTATCACTTCTGTGTCACTGTCAGACAGAGGCACAGTATACTAACCTCAAAAAAGGGCATAGCAAAATTAATTTAAAATGGGTGGCGAAAGCCAAACACACTCTGGCTAGGCTTATAAATGCCCTAGGGCAGATAGCCTAGTATGAACCTATGAACCTATGAACCTATATTCATAGTTACCTGCATATTGCCCACAGATAGTAACCACGATGTGATTGCAGTGGACTACATGCCTGTTGACAACAACACTGCCACTGACATCAGAATGTACTGTGATGTGTAATATCTTCTGAGTGTGTGTTATCCAGCAAGTCAAAGGACATGGCACCCGGTTCCATCCCTACAATAGGCAAATAAATGCTTACAGTGGTCCTTTGCTATGTTCCCCATTGGATGCCTACAACAACTGTAGAGTCTGCAAATGTAACTCACATAAGGGAATACTATGCCTTATACACATGCCCTGTATGGACAGACGCCACTAACTCCACTGAATACCTGTATCATGCTGTCAATGTAGGTGCAGCCACAACCTCAGTTCCATAGCCAGGTCTCACCACATGAGGTCAGGAATGCCACATCAGATGATAACAATGTGTCCACACAACATGCCACAGAGACCCAAAGTACACTTCCACATGTCACAGAACATGCATGTGTGACATGTCCACAACCCAGACACTGTCCATGTTATGCAATACAGATCACATACATGGCAAGCATTGCACAGCAATGGCCACCCACAATAATAACCCAGATGAGTGGATGGTAAATACAATACCCACCTGTGTGGGCCAATCCAGGGATTACACTTCTGAGCCACACTGGAGACCATTGTCATGTGGCCTGATGCCATGGTATTCCCTTTGCCTAGCTTGTACAGCCTTCTGGCACAGTCAACTACTACACACCTGTGAGGCAATGAACCCATGCATGTCAGTACTGGCAAGTGTGTGTGTGTGTCTGTGTGTGTGTGTGTGTGTGTGTGTGTGTGTGTGTGTGTGTGTGTGTGTGTGTGTGTGTGTGTGTGTGCTGTATGTGTGTGTGTGTGTGTGTGTGTGTGTGTGTGTGTGTGTGTGTGTGTGTGTGTGTGTGTGTGTGTGTGTGTGTGTGTGTGTGTGTGGAGATTAATGATTTTGAAGCCATTCACACTCACTACACTTCCCATTGCCCTACTGTAGCATGCCTGCTGATGTCAGTCACCTTGAAATATCCCTTTGGCCATATATCAGCCTGATAAGCTCTGTGATGCTTGTGATAACTGCATAATACTGTATTGTAGCAAACTAGTTAGGTAGGAGTTCTAATCCTGACCCTGCCAACTGTGATAATGTGTGTGATTCCCGGAGACAGTGTGGTTGTGTCTTCCTTAACACCTGCTTTTGTAGACAGAAACATATACTACACTTCCCTTATCCCTCCTTTATCACTGTTGCTGATGTCACTCACCTTCAAAGATACCTTTGGACAGCTCTCCAATATATAAGCTCCATGGTGCATGCAATAACTGCATGACAAAATAATAGCAATACATAGTCAGGTAGAGGTTTGAAACTCCATACCGGTAAGTGTGTGCTTGTGTGTGTGTTATCATTGTCCTGTTGGGGTGATTATGTAATGACAGCGCCCATTGCAGTGTGGGTTTTGCCTCATCATTATGTTGAGGAGCTACGTGTCCCATTGTCAACATTACAAAACCAACATTTTCCAAACATTGTAGAGATTGTTGTCAACAATCTTCAGCCATAAATGTGTACAGCCATGTGCAATTACCATGTGGCAGTATGGATTAGTGCATAATATAGACAACCGTCATAATGCCCAGATAACACTATCCACCCATGGATCATACACAAACATGCTTGGCTCTTACTATCTTACTCCCTTCCTTTCTTATTTTGTCTCTGTCTGTCTCTCTCACTCCCTCTCTGGTGGATGTGGAAAAGTACACCTCCTTTGCTTAGGCAGCAGCTGGAGTTTTGTAAGTGATGCTCATGATCAGCTGATGGCCTGTGCACAAATTGCAGTCCCCCACTAGCTAATTCCATGTGGAACAGCTGTGGCATCATTCTTATAGCCAATTGCATGGAAACACACTCCTATAACTAAGCACTTCATGTGGGTGTTGGCCCTTTTCCTTCACTGTGAGCAGGACTTCATGTGGGTGTTTGACAAACAGCATCACAGAGGGTAGTTGGATATACCTCTTACAACATACACCGTGGAGACAGGTCAACAAACAGTAGGGGGATGTTCCAGACATGGGGACAGAATGTAAGTATCGCTCTTCTACATTTGAAGTAATGTTGGTTTAACAGGGTTTGTGTGGATATGGCTGTTCTACATGATTTAATATCTGTCATGACAGTGTTATGTGGTTGAGGAAACTCTCACCTGTAGGGCTATCTGCAGATTGGCTAGTGTTTGCAGTCTTACATGTGTTGTGTTACTCACACATTTCTTATCTTTAAAAGTGCAGTAGCATACTCTGAGGATTGCAGTCAGTACATGGTGACATTCATGTGAGTTACTGACTTCATATCCCTTAGAAGACATATGTCACAACAAACCCTGTTACACCAGTTAATGTATGGGTTTATCCCAGCAACATGTCAATATTGGTCCTGTGTTTGTGCCTCCATCCACAACTCTGTCAACCTTTGTACATATGTCATGCAGTAAGAGGTGCAAATGTTCAGTACATCATTATTTACTGACATCATACCTGATAACAAGACAGTGAGATATCAGACTGCTAGACAAGTTATGTATAGTAGGCCTTATATTTGAAGACAAAACCTGGACATGTTGTAGTGTGTACAGTAGTGAGGTCTGTGTACTTATGGGGATTGTTGACAGTGTGTGTATTGTGAATATGTACCTTGGCCTGTGTACAGACTGTGGTAGATGTCATTGTTCTTGGTCCTGTTCTAGCTGATGTTGCATGCTGCTCCAGTGTATGGTACATGTTTGTAGGGCCAGACCAACACATGTCCCATACCACAGTCAGGCATTGGAATACATTGTGTATTGGCCCAGTATATGTAGGGTTAGTGTGTGAGTGGCACATATGAGGATGGTGTTGTTCACGCAGTCCATATACTGTAATATTAAGTACCCTTACCATATGTGACTGTGGCTGTGTTCAGATTGGTTGTGGGTATGCATTTTCACACTGGCATCTGTTACTCCATGTTGTTACATGCCTGTAGTGCCTGCTATATTTGCAAGTACATGTGTATTCCCCCATAGGAAACTTGGGTCAGGGTTGTGGCAGTCTGCCTGTAGTTTGCACTGTGCTATGTGACATGCCTAGCAGCTCAGTGTATTTCCCAGTGTGATTTTATGTCCAGATATCTGTCAGATGTACTGTTGCCGGGCCACCATAACTGTTGTGTATTTCTGACAAAGCAGTGGGATGCTGTACAGATATATGTCACTAACTAGTAGGTAGTATGTGGGCTTATGACTTCTGCTCCTCTGGTTATTATGTGTCAGGACAGACAGGAGTTTGTGAATGCATAAACTATGTGAGCTTATCTATTCCAGTATTTTCATTATATCCCCATTTACATGACTGTAAACATCCACTTTGTCAGGCTTGGTCCACACGTCTTGCACTACAGGGTTCTTTGTATACCTCTGGACTGACCAGAGTGTGTCAGACTGTCCACATGTATTGGTCATATCTCTGCTGTATTCCACAGGATCATTACTGTGATTTGTGTGGTACTGCACTATGATGATCTTATGATGTCTATCAGTAACTGATGGCATACATGTCAATATCAGATGTGACTTCCGACACAGCATTACAGTAGCAAGATTCTGCATTTATATCTGGAATACTTACATGACATCCCCTTGCACTAAGAGGTTGTGACTATTGGTGCTGAGGTATGACTCCACTACATGCTATGGACATATGTTATATATATATATATATATATATATATATATATATATATATATATATATATATATATATATATATATATATATATATATATATATATATATATATATATATATATATATACACACACACACACACACACACACACAGATATATATATATATATATATATTGTTGTGTCTTTCAGCTTATCCCGGTTAGGGGTCACCACAGCGGAACTCCGGTCCGCTAATGTTTGGTAGTGGATTTTTACGTGCCGAGTTACCAGCCCTGATGCACAACCTTCAATGATGGCACACCCATTCACGTATGCCTCCACACAGAAGATGCTCTAGCTGAGAATCGAATGGGACAACGTCTTGCTGTGAGGCGACAATGCTACCGCAGCACCACTACCGCAGGTCAATATATATATATATATATATATATATATATATATATATATATATATATATATATATATATATATATGACCATATATATAATGCAATATACAGATGTATATAAATGCATATATAAATATATATTTGTATGTACATGTATATATCCAAACAGCACAAAGTTCTCCTACTGGCATGAAGGACCAACCATAAAATGAAAATGTTGAGCAGCTCTATTTTATTCAGCACAAGCGTTTTCACAATAGCTTCATCAGGTGCATACAAAATGAACTCTAAAAGACACATCTTATATAACCATTAAAAATCACATGACACCAATTAAAAGTTAAAAGCAATGCTTCTTAAAGTAAAAACAGCACAGAATAAAAATGATAAACTTCTTGCATCATTGTTTTACCTATTTAACAGTCTCTTTTGCAACATAGGTTTCAATGGTATATATTCATTAAGTCCATGCCCAAAATTGGCTCTAAGTCTAACTATCCACTGTGCCTCTATTTCTTCTGTTCTAGCCCTGATATTACCATGCCTAATATTTATATAATTTCTACCCAACACTCTAAAGTTAAATATATGCTGTGAGTATATATATACATATATATATACAGTAGGAGAACTTTATGTTGTTTGGATTATTTGGAGCCAGACCTTTGTTATTGTTTTATATATATATATATATATATATATATATATATATATATATATATATATATATATATATATATTTATATACACATATCCTTTTTATGTGTGCACATGGGGGTTGTATTTACCTTCACAGATGTATCCCACCATATTAACATACTAATTCAACAATATGGCCACTAACAAGTACTACACAATTGTAGAAGTCAAAGCAGTTTTTCACTACTATTCAGTATGTGTACTGACAGATATATTGGAAAAAAACAACAGCTGTCTTTGTAGCTGTGATGGCTTAGTGGTTAACTGATCTGACTGTAGTGTACAGGGTCCTGGGTTCAAGACCTGCAAGGGCTATTTATTTTGTTGCTAGGTGGAACAAGGACTGCTGGATACAAAGTGGTTAAGGCAGTTTTGAGCAGCTTTAATTGGGTTTGCATGGGTTTGCATGATGGTAAGCGGTGCTAATGTACAGTTAAATCTATAGGTGCTTAAACTGTTTCAGCTTTGCTTACTAGTGCGCAAATCTGCTTAGCATTTATATTGCAGCAATGTTGAAACCTGCTAAGCATGGCTCAGCCCTGGTAACAAGTGATCACATTCCAGTCTGATAAAATAGCAGGGTAATGACATCTTTAATAAGTGTATTTAATTATATGTACATAAGATGTGTCTATATGCTGTCATTATAGTAGCAAGGGGTGTGAGTCTACTGTTTGGGACACCTAAGTATATATGGCTTGTACAAAACTCATTTCCGTTTGAATGTGTTTCATACATGGTTAGTATCCCAGGTTATATGCAGTCACACTGGCATGTAGTGTATCATTACGTTACTACTGTTGACAGTGCTTTCCCAATTAAGAGTAGCTTGCAGATTGTAGTACTGGAACCAAACACCTCTGCATGCAAAGATGGACTCTTGAGTCCTGACTATCGTGTTCTTGGTTTGAGAGCTGTGTGTCATTAAGTATTTGCTACTGGATATTGATCTGACATGTGGGTATTAACTGTAGACTACTGTGTGTATAGGACATGTCATGTAGTAATGGCATACCTATCAGTGTCAGATGTCTATTTGTCAAAACATTCATCCTAATGCATACCCATTTGGCTAGCTGATGTCTGTATGTCCTATATACAGATGTGCAGATGTCAGATATCCATCTTGGCTGCTTGCAGGCAATCTATGCTTGACTGACACTGACATGTCTGCCCACCTGTGTTATGAATGCCACAGCTAGGAATCCCCACCCTGTATGCACCACATACAATGGATACCTCAACTACACTACCGCAGTCAACAGAACATGCTTGGTTACAGGTCTCTAAGACAGGCACTGACTATGTTATGTAATACATGTTGCATAAATGTCAATTGAAGCACCTCACTGGCCCTCTGCAAGAGGCAACTGGATGATTGGATGTTGCATTTAACTCTCACCGTGAGGATCATTCACATGGCATCAGTTGATAGATGGCCTGCTGACAAATGGCAGGCGGCATGATACCACTGTACCCACATTCCCTACTCTTTTCATATCTCCATGGACAATATCCTGGTACACACCTAGGAACACCTGTACCTATGGACCCCAGTACTGACAAATGTGTCACTGTGCATTACTGAGAATAACAGTGTCTGTGTGTTTGTAAACCTGTAGCTGATAATACCCTGAGGCCATCAAACCCACTATAACCCCCATTGTCATAGTTAGATATGGCTGCTGCTGTAATGGACATTACATGTACCTTGTTACACTCTTCACCCTATGGGCTACCTGGAGCTTGCAGTACCAGCACAACACTTTTGTACAAATGGGTAGATAGGCATGGGTTACCCTCTGAGTCCTGGCAAGTGTGTGTATGTGTGCAAGTGTGTATATTTGTAGGATACAGCATTCTGAGGCCACATTCTCCTAATACAATACACCTTGCCATACAGTATAGGGGATAGTGATGTTGCTGCCATAGGACAGCCATGACAAAGCATCACCTTACAATTCCTGTGGCATGTGCAATAGATGCATATCCCTGTAGTAGCACTCTTGAGATAGACAAGGGGTTGTATTGCAGTCCTGGTCAATGTGTGATTGTGGGTATGTCAGAGTATTATGATGGGTTTCAGTGAGTACAATATCCAATGTGGGTGTGGGTGCTGGGTATACTGTCTTTACACCATGGTACACCCAGTACATGTCCCAAGGTCCACTGTATGGGGACCACTGTCACCATCAACCATATAGGTAACTGATTACACTATCCAGCCCAATGATGCATGCGCTGTGTGCAACTTATCTGTAACAGAATGGACACACTGACAAGGTAGTTAGCACTGATAAACCCAGGTCTCTCAGATGAGTGTATGACTGTTATGTGTTTGTCAATGTATATATGACAGTATGTCACACCATGTATTGTTCATAAACAACCAGTACACCCCCATTACCATACTGTACAAGGCTTGGTGATGTTCTTCACTTAACAAGTAACCTGGGACACACCTCATCCTAAAAGTTGTGTGGTGTGTGCAATTAAGGACACACACATTGGTAGCAATAAGTACCTAGGTAGGGGTTCTTCTCTCAGTGTTGCCAAGTAAGAGTGTGTGTGTATATGAAGGGATCTACCTCAGTTTGCAGAAAATACATGTCTCAGGTGGTCATCTGTCTGAGAAATGACTGGCAAAAGCTAACATTTCACAGGTATCATCTTGTGAAAATTCATTCCATCAAAACTAGTAGTAGATGTGTAAATGCCCTCTTCCCCCACTGTATAGCTGTACAGTGATACTGGGGTTGGTATATATAGCTGGGTGTGGATCTTGTGGACACAGCCACAATCATTGCTGTTATTGTTGTGTATATCCCCCGTTTAGTCGGCTGTAATACTGTACATTTTATATTAACAGGTTAAGTAGTTGTCAATCACACTATCTGCAGTTCTACACCACCCCACACCCTCCAAAGGGTAGGGCTGTACCACCCACACCAGCACACCTATGTTTACCAAGTTGAGGATTGCACTACATTGGGGAAGGGGACATATACCCTGCCAGTACCATCGTGAATTACATTAAACTAGCAGACTAATTATTTCCCAATGTGATGTTGTGATTAGTCTGTCTTGGTGGAATTACATAGGCTAAAATGGGTTCCCTTCAAAAATCAGTCCATCCATGTGTACAGTATTCTCTGTGTATTGCATCAACACCAAAGCCTCTGTGTGTGTGTGTGTGTGTGTGTGTGTGTGTGTGTGTGTGTGTGTGTGTGTGTGTGTGTGTGTGTGTGTGTGTGTTATACAAAAATATGTGGTGTGTACCACCCAGTACACTGACCATTGTCCATTGTAGAAGGGCTGCTGACATCAGCCACCATGCACTCACTAGTATACACCCCTCAGACCTATCAGCCATGTGGCACATGCAGTAACTGTTATACAGACCTGTGACTTGTGTTCAGCTGTACCCATGATATGGCACAGTCAAGGTGTCACCACAGTGCCATACCCCTTGTAGGAAACAACAGCAGACCAACATCCTACTGACACATAGACACCTACAACACAAACGGAATACATTATGGAGACCACAATCACTCAGTGTTAATATCAGCTATAATGCATCATGGCTGGACAGCTACACATCCTGACATGTAAGCATTAAACTTTAGTGATGAAAACATTTTACACAGCAGTACATTGGTACACCTTAGCACAGTCACTCTGTGCATCAGAACCATATTAGCCTGTCCCTGCATCGATGTTATGGATGACAGGGATGTGGCACAGGTATCATCATATGTACAGCGTGTGTTGTGGGTTTGTCACAGACCTACGCTGAGCTGTTTGTTTGACATTATTTGTGTGTGTTAGGGAATTTCATTATTAATTGGGCTGTGCAGATGTGGTGTGCGTAGGTATGGGTTGCCCTAGCTGTGTTGGTGATGTGTGTGTGTATGCATGCACACAGTTCTGCCATGTGGCTGCCCTATAAAGGGGCTTGTTGGACAGCTGCAGACCGTACTTGGCAGGGTGTGCAGTTCACTGTCTCTGGCCATGGAAATGAGAACTGTGCCTGCCAAGGGTTCCACGGGCACTTTCAGGTACAAGCCAAGATATGGTACTCTCCCCTGATGATGACATATCTCTGCTGGATCTGGGCCCCTCTTTGTAACGACCAGGGCCATCTGCATGTGGCCTGCTATGTTGTGGTGTGGACAGCCCCCCCCTGCAGTGCTGGTGCTGGTACTGCCACTATGGGAGTGGCTCTGACATGCTGCACGTCCATAACCAAGAAAGCTCAACAGACTACAAAACAACTGAAAACGGTCACTGCAATTCGTCAAAGAAACAAAGAAGAAAGCCTTAATGCTAAACCTTAAAGCCTTTATTCGAAGCGCTTTTCATTTGCTTAATAAGCAAACTTCTTCAGAAACAGAATCACCATTTAAAACACATATAAATAGTCACAGCTGTTACTGGTTCACCAATCAAATTGCTCAACTCACTTTACCACATTCTTAAAGGCATATTGGGTGTGATAGTACTTTAAACGGTAAACGAAATTATTGAATGCCTATTCTTGTCCATAAATAACAACTGAATTATAAAAATATAAAAAATAAAAATATAAAAATAAGAATAAAAATATATATAACATAATAAAAACATTAGATTCAATAGTACTTATAGAAACTTACAATCAATATACAACTGAATTAATACTACTAAACTCCACTTAACGCTTTAAACTATTCAGTTTTAAAATACTGCTTATAGAACATGTCTCATTCAAGCCTGGATAATTATAAGCATTTAATCTAATCTGCCAGGCTAACTCCAATTCTTCCAGACATAAAGGAGCAAGGCCACCTCTTATGTCTTGATGCACCTGGTCAATGACCAAAAATGTAAAACTGTGATTTACATGACTTTGAACATGCTTAGCTAAAGCACTGTCTTGCTTCTTCCTACTGATGGCATACTGGTGTTCATACATTCTTTCACGGAGCCTCCGCTCCGTTTTGCCAACATAAAATGCAGGACAATATTGACATTTGGCCAAGTAAACCACCATCTTTGAATTACAATTATACTTTGATTTTAATCAGAAATGAAACCCTCCCACTATAAACAAGTTTGTGACATCCACAAACTTGCAATAATTGCAATTTTGACATTTATACATCCCTGTTATTTTAGGGAAAGCCTAATTGATGTTCAATTTGTGCTTTTCAAGTTTTTGCCTCTCCTAAATATAACTCTAGGCCTTTCACCCATTTTAACACAAATGTTAGGGTTAGTTCTAAACAAACCCCAGTTTTTCTGGATAATGTCCATACAGGAATAACTGTGTATGTTAAATGTAATGATGAAACTTGGCCCAACAGAACCAGAGACAGCTGAAGTGTGTTTTATATCATTTGACAAATCTAATTCTAAATTTGTTATCTGCTCAGTAAACCCTTGTTTAATACATAATAAGGGTTTATATATACTGTTGGATCTATTGCATTTAACTTCATCTATTAAGTTGTCTATCAAGCTTTCAGGGTAAGCCCTATTCAGGAACATACATTTCAATAATTGACATTCTTCCATAAAATCTTGGTCTTGGCTGACAATACGTGCAGCTCTCACCAGTTGACCCTTGATAACGGATCACTTCTGGTGATAAGGGTGACAACTTGAGAAATGTAAAAATGAATTAGAATATGAACTTTTTCTATAAATATTAGCTACAAAACATCTTTGTTCACTGTTCTTATATAACCAAATATCAAGATATGCTATTTCTTCCGTGTTGTATGTAGCAGTGAACTGTAGAAACTGAGTTGACCCATTGAATTGATTCAAGATGGAATTGCTAATCTATGTCATTAAGAAGGATGAAAATATCATCCAGATAGTGGGTGTAAAAAACTATCTGGTCATTAAGACCTGTGTTTTTAAACACGTGTTCCAGTTCCTAGTAAGCCATAACTAAATTTGCTATACTTGCCCCACATGGGGAACCCATGGCGACACCAACCTTTTGCAAGTAAAAGTTGTCAACAAATATGAAAAAATTGTTGTCAAGTATAAGCTGTAGCAATTCAGTAACTAATGCAATCTCATTTATGGAAGCACCATTTTTCTTTAATACCAAGCTAACCCAATCAATCCCTATATCATGAAAAATGCATGTATATAAATCCTTCACATCTACTGTGAGGAAATTATAATTCATATTAAATTCCAAAGCATCTATTTTCTTAAGGAATGACCATGAGTCTTTAAATATTTGATGTTCCTGAATCAAGTATTTTTGTAGTATTGAATCGACAGCTTTGGCACATGAATATGTTGGGGACCCTCGACCATCCACTAGAGGTCTCATGGGAGGATTTGTTATATTTTTATGGATCTTTGGTATACCAATCATGCAGGGGTATCTAAGGTATAATGTGGACATATAGTTGTAAATAATTTGTTCAATTCTACCCTCTATAAACATGTCTTCAATGCTGTTCTTAATTAAACTATATGCTCTATTAATTTCCGACCGTGAGCTCAAAATATAGGCAGGGTTGTCAAGTAACTTTTCCTTGCGCTCATAGTAGTCTACACTGTCAAAGACTACAAGACCACCACCTTTGTCTTATTTACAAATATGAATGTCTTGAGTTTTAATGGAATCAAGGCATTCATGTTCAGTTTTATTTATATTCTGGTTGCTGTTGGTGCTGAACCCTTGTTTCAAACCTTGTCTAATGTCTAATTCACATAGCTGTTCAAAAATTTGTAACAAAGGGTGTAAGGGAGGGTTATAAGTACTTGGTATATTAAATTGGTCGGTGCTAAGTTCAATAGTACCACCACCCATCGTTAAATTAAAATTTAACTTCCTAGTGAAAGTTTTAATGTCAATGACTGTTTTTACTAAGTCAAGCTTTTGTGCTGGAACATAAGTATACCCTTTAGATAGAAAATCAACAATGTCAGAAGAAATGACCACTGACGAAAAGTTATACACTTTAAAATCACCTGTTGTGTTAGTAATAATGACAGGTTTAGCAATGATAGGTCCAACAGAATGTTCAATAAATTCACTACAGGTATCCAGGACAATGTGGTCACTTTCAACCAAAACTGGGTCTAAGATATCAGTTCTCAAATGTAAGCAAAGGTCAAGCATTGCTACAGAATGGTCAACTGTAACAAAAGATATGTCTTGCGTTTGTTGAACTTTCGTTGAGACTTGTTCAGTTGGTAATTGCTCTGTTGTTTCGGTCTTGCACCCGTATGATTGGCAAGCCGAAATTTGTCGCTTTGGTTTTGATTCAGTTGACCACTCTTATTCTGTCCTTGGTGAAGGTTTTACAACCTTTCACTCCTCCTGATCTCTGTTTGCCCATCTAAATTAATGTTGGTATGTAGATTAAGGCTACTGTGATTTTGGGGCATTAGACAAAGGCATTCGGTTCTCCTGTAAATGCTGGTTGTTATCTACATTATTAGCAAGGGTTGGCAAATTAAGCACTGTAGGACCTTGACAGATTTGAGCCGCCAAAGGCACAGGATAAGCTGTGCCCTCCTGGTAGGCCTTACAGTCACAATCCAGTTTTTTAACTTTATTGCCTTTTAATTTAGCCAGATACTGATCAATACTGGAGAAAACACGGACGTATTCATATCTGTACCTAGAGAATTCTGCATCCAGTTTAATGCTAGTATCCAGTTCATTTACTTTAACACTTAATTCATCGACCCAAATAATATAATGCTTGACCATGAGTTCTAAAAGGTCAAAGCCTTGACGGTCGAATAGTTCCACAAGTTCATTATGGAATGCTGAGTTAATAACTAGCCCAGCTGGAAACTGATAATGTCGTAGACGACTCAACGGGTATGTTTACAGCAAACTTGCTGTTGGGACATATATCGTATTGTATGACAAATACTGCAATGTGTTTCTAGTCGTGTTCCATGTTGAAACACTATCATTGGTGGTCTGTTGCTAATAATGTCACCTGCATGCCATTGTAAGGGCCACTATATATATATATATATATATATATATATATATATATATATATATATATATATATGTGTGGAGTACATTCAGACATCAGATCCACACATTCTAACTCTCCTTCCTCCACACCTGCACTGTTCTGCC